>NW_014575308.1:0-132012 GCF_000527765.1 Bipolaris victoriae FI3
GGGGGGGGGAAGATATGATCTTGTAATTGAAATAATTAAAACTAACTATCCTTTTCTTTTCATTCTTACTTTAAGGCGTGTTTTTTGTCTTAGTTTGATAGTTTGATTATTACATTCCAAATCTAACATTACTCTAGTCTCCATCCCCTTTTACACCTCAACATTCTTTTTTTCAATACTATAGCATCTATTTTCCCTGGGAGATCGGAATCAAAACAGTATTAGATGAAATTACCCGATTCAGCCATGTACGCGAATGGGGTTTCAAAATACGAGGGTAGGTAAGCCATTATAGCGGAACGGTGTCGCAGGTACGTGCTTATGTGTGTATGTGAGCTGAGGCACGCATGTGCAGTAGATGTATGTGTGCGGGATTTGAGGTGGGAGTAATGAGGAGAGTATGCGGCGTTTGCGCTGGGAGAGGAAAAATTGTAATAGAGAAAAGAATGATTCATTTCAAGACTCATCGGTATGAATATCGAAAGTCTAGAGAAAAAAAAATACCAAAAAAAATTACATTTCATTCGTTTAGGACCGAGTGTAACATCCGGCTTTCTATTTCCCCCTCCCCGTTTTCTTAATTCGTATCGTTACTAACATATCCCATAAATTCATCCAAAAAAAAGTCATCAGACATCGTAATTCCAGCCCCCCAGCCATGTCATAAACCTCATACATATGAGCGGCACGATAAGGGCAAACAAAAACAGACAGACAAGCCTGAAAAGGAATGTACGGGTACAACCCAAAGGGAAACCTAATAATACACTAAACATGGTACGATTACCACGCCATCATGTCTCGGAAGCTCAACCTTAATAGTCCCTCCTCCGATGCCTCCTCGTCTTAACCGGCGACCCATTACCCTCCTCATCGCTGCTAAAATAGTCGTAATCATCCTCGTACTCGTCATCACGACCATAGTCGTATCCACGATCAGGGCGGCGATCGCGCCTATTATCGTCTCTGGAACGCTCGTCTCCCCTGCTACGCTCCTCTCTGCGCTGATACTCGTCGCGATGTTCGGTAGTAGGACCGCGAGATTTGGAGCGAAGCCGGTCGATAATACTGCGGCTTCTAGCGCGCAGACCAGGGGCTTTGCTGCTGCGGTCCTCCCGGTCATGTGGGCGAGTGCGCGAGCGGGAGCGAGAACGGGATGCAGAACGGCGGTCGCTTCGACTCCTGCTTATGCTGTCAGAAACTCTTTACGATGGGGCCACAACAAAAGACGCATGGCTGTATTGATTGTATGAATGCAGTACAAACGCACCTTGAACGTGTCGCCAGTTGCCGGGCGCCGAGCGCACCTGCCGCTGCTCCTGCAAGCGTCGTCAGTCTACTTTTACCCATGGTCCTGCCTGCAATTCCGCCAGCCAACGCACCTCCCACTGACGCCGCCAGCCCTTTCTCGCGAAGGTCCATACTGTCGAATCTACCACGCACTTTAGCCATGCGTGAATCTTCTCGACCATGGTCCTTGCTAGAATGGGATCGACGGGAGTGGGAGTCGGCAGACCTGGCTCGATTCCTATGCCCATGTTCGCCACGGTGCCGGTGGCTGCGGTAGGGGTCTACAGGAGGCGGGGCATATTGGACGACGTCTTCGCGCGCAACATGAGGAGCATAAGCTGGATACGGTGGGTTGGGCGTGGGGCTGTAACCAGGCTGAGAGTTCGATCTTTGACGGCTGAATGGCGGTGGCGATGGTTGATATCCCGCGAACTCAGTATGATGGTAGGGGTTCAAGGGCGAGTTTGAACCAACTGGTGGCGGAGGAATAGAAGCATCACTCATTGGTGCAGCATTATATGCACCATTGGGAGCGTATCGAGAGTGGCTTCGATGGGCATCCTGCTGCGTGTAGTCTGAATCGACGCCTCGGGTTGAGGATGGTGCTGGCTTCTGGGGATTAGTGAGTGGACGCTGAAGCAAGGCTGCGAGAGGCGGCTCATATGACGGGGTAAAGGAAGCAGAAAGTGGAGAAGCACGAGAAATATTGTCAAGGAAACGAGGTTTAGACATCAAGGGACTTGACGGCGTCGATGTGGTCCGGCTCTTCGACATCGGCCGACTCGTGTCCGCCGGTATCGAATGCTCGGGCATCGTCGCAAGTGTCGCACGTCGAAAAGAGGAAAAATTATTTACCTGGGGCGAGTATCCGTATGTAGGCGTTGCCGATGGCTGGCGTTCTTGGCCAGGCACCGGGCCGGGAGCATACTGCTGGGGCTCGTAGGGCTTGTATTCGGATGTTGGCGGAGGAGGAAAATAGGGCTGTCTTTGGTCGGGCTGGGCCATGATTTCTTGCGATTCGCTACGTGAGCCGTCAAGGTCACTGCTGTGCTTATGACGTCGGCCTCGACTTGGACTTCTGCTAGAACTTCTTCCAGCACTCCTTGCACGTCGTCGTTCTTGCTTTCTTGGCTCGTGATCACGGTCGTAATTGTATTCTTCGGCAGACTGGTCGGATGGGCTGAGGTCTCTTCGTGAGCGGCGTGCGCTCGAGTGGTCTTCGCTCCTGTATCGTTGTCTGGTCTCGTTTTTCTGACGGTCTTTGCGGTCCTTTCCAGCGTTTTTCTCTTCTTGTGGGGTGAAGTAACCGCCTGGGATCTTGTGAAAAAACTTGTCGGGAATCTGCTCTGCGCCGTAGCTAAGAGCCTTGAAGGCGAGGGCCGCCATCTTTCAAAGGGTCCACAGAATCCGGATGTCGGAATGTGACGTAGGTTTGACTTATGCGCCGCACTCTGATTGGAGCGCACTCAACTGGGCCGAGCAAAAAGACGGGGGAGCCTGGCAAGGAGGACGGGGTGCAGAAGTTCTGGGTATGAGAGTGGCGGATTAGAGAGCAGATGTTGTAGAATGAGGAATATGCGTCAAGTTGGGAGCGTTGGGCTAGTTAAGGTCGCTGTTGGCAGTGTGGACGTTGGAAGAAGCAAGGTGACTGAGGTGCGTGCGTATGTGAGATGGTGTGCGATGTGGCGAGTGGATCTTGATGAGCAAGGGAGTAGGAGGCAATTAGCCTGGTATGTATATCCTCACTGGGCACCTGCGCTTAAACCCCACGATATACCCCGATTTGATGCTTCAGGGCGAGCCAGTGCCAGGCGCGTTGGCGAGGTGGCTGCGATGACGTCGTTTCTAGTCCTGGTGGCTCGTGCACTCTTGCTTTATTGGAGCCGCATCTCAAAGATCGCCTACACGCCTACGTACCATGGGAAATAGACCTATACGAGCAAAATGGTAGCTCCATGTATGTCGCAATCATGGATGTTGCATGTTCTGAAGGATTCGAGACATTCCATGACTGCTGCTTCACAATCACTGCGCCGCAACTGCAAGAGGCCATGGACACATACACACATACACACAAGATGCCAGTTAGTGCCCAACACCCTCTTGTGTGATCCTGGATACGATATAGAATTGCCACAGAATTACCACTGTTTCTATTTTGTATCACAAACCCCATTCTACTGCTAGTATGAGTACTATGGCCGGTGTAAGCGAAAAAAAAAATCAAGGCCTGGTCTGGTCAGGGTACGACCCCATCCGCTTACTAGCCACTGGGCCCTAGCAGCTAGTAGTATCCATTCACGCAGGGGTGTCTCTTTTGTGGGACTACTTAGCCTATTATAAAAATGGTAATGCGTTGGCAAGGCTCGTCAGCTTCGCGACCCCGGCCACTCGCATCTATGGAGCCAATGTGCGATGACGACATGTTCCATCTTCTTTGCTTCACCGCTTTCATCACACATCACGCGTGCACTCTGTGGCTTGCATAGCAGTCGAGCATTCAGTCGTCACTGTAGTACACATTGCGAGCAAAGTGCCAGTAGAATCCATGTACTGTAAGCGTGGGTATCGCCGCCATCCAAATTATCCAAACGCCACCGCTCAAACAAAAGATTACAACAAAAAGGGCTTCCTTGGGCTAGGACCACAATCATACCTCGCCCATCGCCGATTTACGGCTCACCAGCAGTGACAGCGACATGGTTGCGCACTTCGCCTGCGGGTCTGCCAGTGCTATCCAATACTTCAACCATGTCGTCGACCATTCCAAGGAATCTTTGCCTGTATTCATCGCTCGAAGTAGTGATGCTCATCGGACCATGATCCTTTCCGGGCTTCAGCGCGTTGAAGAGCTTGACCAGGCCTGTCAGCGTTTGGGCTTGAAGCGCATCTTTGGCCCAGAAGAAGTCAAGGATGACGGCCCTATAGACCCACTTGCCGTCGCGGGACACCAGACCACTACGCCATGAGGATCCACGTCCTGGAGGGGGCGGGATCTGGCTATTGTCGGCAGTGCTTAGATTGGCTGGATAACGGACAAGGAACAGCGAGTAGTCGACTGCGTTGTTTTCCTGCAGGATCTTCGAGTCTCGCGAGAGTTGCGCAATCAGCTCCTCCTTTTCATCAATCGTTACCCGCACCTTGTCGTTGAACTCGTCAATGAGGCGCTCCTTTACACTCTCCGGTGCCAGTCTGCCGTTTGCTATGTCGCGTTCGGGGTAGAAGTAGTCGTTTGGCTTGAGATCATACGTCTCCCATTGTTTCTGGTGGTGCTCGCTGCAGGTGGATTTTCCGTAAAGGATGTTTTCCATTATGATGTGATGACTTGGCGCCGTACCCAGTGCAGCGCCAACAGTCACTGTGGGGCAGTAGAGGAGATCGGTGATGCGGACCAGGAGGGAGTCTTGATTGAGCTCCATGTGCTCAACATAGGGATCGAGAAGACGGTTGCGGAAAAATGACTGTTCGAAATGCCGTGGCAGCGACTTGACTAGGAACTTGGAGTTTGGTGTTGTGAAGAACGTCTACTACGAATCAGTGAAAGGATTCATCAAGCATACAATAGCTGGTGTTCGCGTACCGATCCCGAATAGCCCAAGTCCCCAACTGCTACCAGGTCTGTCCGCTTACTGCTGCTAGGGCTGCGGAAACTCTCCGTGTATTCCTCCTCTTCTATTCCCCACGTTTCGTTTCTCAGCATCTTAAATAATGACGCGCGAAATCGCGCGAGGGTAAGGTTGAAGAGGGCGAAAAATGCGTAAATGCGCGCCCATAGGCCGAGGCGTCCATTTTCATCTTTCCTGGGAGAGTCGGACTTGAAGACTGCGCGGAGGATCGAAGTGCTGATGAGACGATCGCGGCGTCCCATTTTGAGCTGTGTGCGATATGGTCAAGTAGGTGATTGTGTAGAGCTGTCAGTGTTGTAGACATGTGAAGCGCGCTGTTACCAAGGACCGCTATGTCGTCGTGACGTCAACGCGCTAAAAGGCCGACGAGCTTGAGCAGCCAGTTTGTGCAACAGAGCTTCACCAATAGACATTGTACTAGTTTCTTGGTAGCTCAGAAAAACACTTGGACACTTCTCAGAAGAAATCATATCGACATCTGGCTGGACTCGGCGATGCGGCTGATGAGTTCGTCTTCTGCTGCAGCTAACATTTAGCTTCCAGGGCGGCCGCCACCACAGGGGTACCAGTGTTCTTTTGAGCCATGCTTTTTTCATGGAATTGACTACAAAATGTCTTGAAAATTGGAAGTCCATGAAATATCACTGGTGCCAATTCAATGAAGACGGGTTGGGCCCGAGAGTCAAGGTAATGATCATATATACTCTGGAAGCATTACCATGACACCAAGCATCCCTGCCAGACTCTGCACATGTTCTGGGGTGCAAAGACGTCTCAACAATATTCTTAGATGCCTCACTATCCCCGCAATATTAAGTATTCGCTATTGAAAACCTAGATAGCAGTGGGACGCAGTCGTCGGCTGCAGTTATCAGATTAATATACACCTGCAGCAACGATGTCTATTGGCTCTGTTGAGATCCTTCTCCGCGGCAAACTGCGGAGAGAACCTTCGTCCCGGTAGATTACCATCTTGGCAAGATCACGCAGTTGTGAACCTCAAACGAGGGGTCTATTCCTTACATCTTGCGAGTCTGGACCGTGGTGTGACAGTGGCTTGTAACCTCACCAGCCGTGTATACAGGACATAGCCATTGGTCTGGAAGCGTCTGAAAAGGCGCCCTGCCAAGTGCATGTGTGTATGATCATGGCGATAGACCCTTGAAGCCATAGAACCTTCCTCTTCAACTTATCCCGGCGGTGAGGTTGACGGCTTGAGCCCCCACATGGTTGTGCCTCTCGCATTCATTGCAATAGTAATCGAGGGGTCCCTCCTAGGCGTCCGGCCTGGCTATTGGTGGTCTTCATACTTTTGTTGGCAAACTATCGAGTGGATGCCGTGTGCTACCGCTGCAGGGTCATTGCGACTATGCTGACACGTTAACTTTATTGAGCATGTTACGACTAAACATATAAATTCTGCTTAAGCCTCGGTGTACAAAGTGAGAGCGAATATTCAGCAACATACACTCGGCTTACAGTGAACTTGACATACGGGCTTACCAGCAATCTTTGTATCTTTTCCCAAGTCTCGACCCCAATCTTGTATTTACAACATACCCAAGTCACAACATGGCAGCGGCAGATGTCCAACAACCACCTGTGGAAGAGGCAGCGCCCGCACTGCCAGACTATCTCACAAATCCCAATGCTGTCCTTGGAGACAAGGAGGCAAAGTGGCGATATGGACGAGCACCAGATTACACCAAAACACGAAAAGTATACGCCGAGAGTAAGTTTCCCAATTTGGAAGTGGTGCGGCGGTCATTTCCTTTTGTGCTCATCTAATTGCACACGGTAGCAAAGCAAAAGACACACGAAGCCGGGTCTCTGCCCGAGCTGGTCGAAAACCTAGTCAAGAACTGGGAAGTGGAGGCGTCGTTCAAACCAGACATTTCCGACTGGCGCACCATTGACACAGCAAACTACTCGTTTGCCATCAACGGAGGCGAGGCTGAGGGAGCAGAAGCCATGCTCAAAGTGGGCACGTACAACGCCATTATTGCGCCAAACGAGTACTACTCACCCGAATACTCGGACTTTGCGTCGTCGCACAAGACATTCAAGCGCATGATGCCGACGTTTGCGTGGGAGGTGCTTGAGGTGTATAGTGGACCGCCAACAGTCAGTTTCAGGTGGCGACACTGGGGTATCATGAAGAACGACTATGTAGGATTCAACAACAAGGGGGAGAAGGTGAAGGCCAAGGCGCACGGAGGGCCGATTGATATCCAGGGCGTGACTGTCGCGACGGTCAACGACAAGGTGCAGTTGCGCGAGGTGAGGACGTGGTTTGACCCCATGGACATGTTTAGGCAGATTGCGCCGCACGGTGTGGTTAGCAAGGAGAACAAACCAGCCCATGTATCACCGGCGGATGCGCTGGATGAGGCGCAGGCTGGTGTCAAGGTGCCAGAGGAACAGGAACTTCCTGATGCTACTGTACAGAGTAAAGAGGAGTTTGAGCGGACCATTGGCGAGATTGATAAGAAAAGGGCAGAGGGCCAGAGAGCACAAGATGTACCGGATGGCCATGTTGATGTTTCCAGTGCTCAAGGCGATGTCGGCGCGTGTCCATTCATGTCTGGGGCGACGCGTTAAGTGTGTGTTAGAGTAACGAGGCTGTTGATTACAAGACTGACTAGTTGAGGGTTAGTAGGCCCGTGGGATGGCCGTTTAGCGTATTATTTTGGTTTTGATTATGAACTCCACCATCTTGTGCATGCTAGCTGTCTTTCCCTGTACTGGGACAGACCGAGGATCCATATGTGAGTCAAGTGGCGAACAGTCTCGGTCTTCTGAGAAGCATCACGATGGGCTCTATGCCAAGAGAGGAAAACAGCAGATATGGTATTTGTTTGGTTCTTGCCAGATTGCAGTATTGGCGATTTTCACATTGCAGTGGTATCTGCGTAGGCATCCATCTCGCATTATCAGCAGTCAGCCGAGGAACGAGCATATCCACGTGTGCATGTCTGGTGGAGACGGGCGGGCCTGCATTTCTTTACTCATCAATGACTGTACGGTGTAGACTGTGTCGGTGGCCGGTTTGATTCGACTAGTCAAGGGGGAGATGGAAGTCCTTCCTAGTCTGGACAGAAGTCACGTTGGTGTTGGAATCATAAGTGGGGCTTGCAAGAAATACAGACGCAGCTGACCAATGTGGAAGCGGCGATATTCAGGCTGCATGGAAAACAGTGAAGCTGAAGCGTCAGTTGGAGGAGCAGGTGGGCGGTGGCCTTGGGCGAGGGGCCGTAGGTAGAGGAGGGTGTGGTGGCAAGAGGATGGATGGACCCTCGATGGGTTCGTCGGGCTGGTGGTGCAAAGGATGCCGTCTGCCGTAGTCTTGGGCAGGTGTGGTGACGAAAAGGTCATACATTGGCAGTGTGTAAAGTAGATGGAGGAGGTGTAGACGTCCAAGCCATCCAAGCCGGGCGTTGCCTGTTGCTTGCCCAACTGTGCTCTTGGCGCCATATGTAGGGCTCGGGTTGTAGGCAGCAGTGAGTCATAGCCTCGTTTGCTCACCCCATCAGCATCGTCATGATCACCGCCACAGTCGCGGTATTTGGCCGCCTTGGGCTCCATACGGGCTCATTGTCTTGATGGCCCGTGGCGATGGCGATGATGGTGGTATTGGTAGCCATGGTGGTGGTGTCGATGATGATAATGATGATGATGGTGGTGGTGTTGATAGTGCACATGCGGGAATGATTTTTTTTCGCAGCCGTGGATCGAGGCCATGGCTGGGGGAGGCCTTGCGGCGCGCTGCACCTGCACTACGCTGGGCTACGCTGGGCTGGGCTGCTCTACTGGCAGTGTTGCAGTTGCAACAAGCGGGGGTGGCTAGCGCACTTGGATCCGGCCTCGCTCCGCCCACACCGGAACAAGTCGCGTTCCGGGCGAGTGCGAGGAGGGCAGTGTCGGAGAGGCAGGCCGACGAGAATGGCACAGGAACGCTGGGCTGTGTGCGTCATTGGGGGGGGGGGCGGCATTTGGCCGGGGGAGGCAGCCAAATGAACATGGAACTGGAATTGCATCGTCGCATGATGAGATTACGAACGTCGCAGCAGCCATTGAGGCGTCGGCGGTACACAGAGGCCATGCACGGCACGTCCAAGGCACAGAGCAGCCTGTTTGCGGCCTAGCGCGCGTAAATCGGGCCAATGACGGCGCAGCCACACGACCACAGCCGGCCCCCTCATCTCAACCCAGCTGAGGGCAAGCGACGAGGGTGTCACGTCAGAAACCGCCGTCCCGCGCTACTCTGGCACGGAGCGTTGGAGAGCAGACGCGTCCATGGCGGCTGCGAAAAGGGGACGCCGTGTGTCGCAGCAGCTGGGCCCCGTCTTGGTCGTCGCCGTGTTGTAGCGCATTCCAGCGCACTTGGTTGCGTAGGGAAGCAGGGAGGCAGGGAGACAGGGAGCCAGGTGGGCGGCAAACGGCAAACGGCAGACTGGAACCAGCAGCAATAATAGCAGCAATAGCACCAGCACCAGCACAAGCACCAGCTGCGCCAGCCATGGCGGCACTGGGCAGGCCAGGCCATGCCATGCCATGCGACTGCGGCCAGTGGATGGATGCGTGATGATGGATGGGCGGAAGCGTCTCACGCCCCTTTGCGTTGGACTCCTGCACCCGCAGTGCATGCTCGCTACTCTGCATGCGGACAAGACAAGAAGCTGCTCCAGCAAAGGCAGCGACAACAGCAAGACGTTCTCTTGTCGACATGCACAACAACAGCGATCAACGGGCTGCATGGGCGTGTGCCCAAGTGGCGGCGGGCTGCACACGGCGCACGTGGGAACAACAATGAGGCAAAGCAAAGAAAAAAAACCCTGCGCCAGAGCGATGAGTCTTTGGCCCAGGTCGCGCTGTTGTGTGGCAAACAGGCAAGCTGGCCATAGCGCCCGACCTGGCAATGACTGGACCGGGGCGGCGCTGCGAGGGAGGGTACGGGGGTTCCTATTAGTATCGCCAGACTGCCGCCCAGCCCGTCCTCCCTCATCAAGACAGCAGAAATGGACTTCACGACTCCCTACAGCGCGCCCTGGGGCCTGAACTAGGTCTGTCTCATCCACAGTGTCGTCTGTTCTCTGTCGCCATCTCCCTCTGCCGCCTAAACCTGCCTCCCGCCTCCCGCCTTTGTCCAGGTAGCAGTCACCGCACGACCGCCCGTCCGTCGCCGCCACACTGCCGCCTACAGCCTACCACTCATAGACTCATCCTCACTCGCCCCTACTCACCCGCCACCCACTCGACAGTAAAAGGCCCAAGAGCCGCATTCTCTATCCTCCCTACCCCTCAACCTCATCTGTCCCGTACCTGCGTCGCGATACCGCTTCCCCGCCACCGTTGCTGTTCGCGCCTTCCCACCTTTACCGACTCTCCGACCGCCACTTCCTCACACGTCAGAACCTCAGCTCCTCCCACCACCACCACCACCTCCTCCTCCCACCAGTTTACATGTACACCACCATCCAATAGTAATACACCACACACTCACCACACAACCAACCAACCACACACAATCTCTTCGACAGTCTCCTTCCCCACCATCCCACTGCCAGCGCGCGCCAAGTCGCTCCAGTTTGGTGTTACCGCTGCACGGTAGCCACCATCCTCGAACACTTCACCCACCGCGTTCCAGTACCACAATGTGCTATTCAGCCTACACTGCTTCAGTCACTCGTCGCTCAGAATTCACCATTACTTTCGGAAACAAGGCCTTCATCGGAGGCTTCGCTTGCTAGACTCTTCCCCGCATCCCCTCAGGCTTTCAGCTCGTGCACCCCGCTGTGCAATAGCTGCAACATCCGAGTGCTTCGCGGACAGTCTCCTACAACGGTCTTGTTTCGGTGATTCTGCAGTTGACAGTGACTGGAGTCTTTTTTTCTCTGGTAAACGCATCTGGCAGCTTTTTTCGACCACTTGACACTGCTCGAATCTTCCTACCATTTACGACCTCGTCAACTACCCCTCGATCCTCTTACGTTCTACAGTCCTCGAGCTCTCCAGATCGCAATCACACCACTCGTACAGTCACTCCACCCGTGATCGCCGAGTGCTAAGCGTTCCGGATCAAGATCTCAAGAACATACGTCAGAAGACACAGGGTCGCCCTCTTACGGTTTGTCCCATCGGTTAAGTCCTCGGTCACCCCACGACCACCTCATCACGCTCTTCGCCACCTCTTCAGGTCTACCTAACGGTCAGCACTCGAAGACGTAGTGACAAAGCATAGTCATACCTCTCCACTCCTTCCTTTATTGTCCTTTCCCTTTTATCAGGTCCAATTCCTGTCCACACAGACACTTTCCTAAACATGAGTCTCGATATCCCCCGTTCAAACTACGGCTTCTTGCCCGAAACACACCCATATGCCGCCCCCCTTTCTTCTTCGGCATCCTCTTCCACCTCATCAGTATTCTCAGACGCTGCATCACAGACATCCAGCGCAAGCTCCAGATCAACCCATTCCAATTGGGACTCGGAAGAATGGAGTCGCAGCCAGGCCGCGCAGTCATCCGCTGTCGACGCCACCAGCCTTTCTTCGTTTCAACAACTTAGCAGAGTAAGCACTTTCCCTCAGTACCAACATGCAGCATGCCGCGACTCCATGCCAGAGAGGCTCCCTTCTCTGCGCGCAGAGTTCTTGGCCCCACCGGAGCAGCGACAGAATCCACGTCGATCGTCGGCGAACGTCAACCAAAGACCTCCGCCCCAGCTCGTCCGGCAATCCGATCGCAAGGTCAACTTCGTCGATTGCCTCGTCGGTTAGTACCCACTTTATCCATGGCCCAAAGACCACTCCGCTGATTTTTCCCTCCTTCAAGATTCCGCTACTCAAATGGTAGAGGTCATCTGGCAGCTGTCTGAGCCCAAGAGCCGCTGTGAGAATGCTTCTGGACGCGGAGTACTTCCTCTTCGCATGTTCATCCAGGAGACTCTCCGCCGATCACGCACCAGCTACTCTACGCTCCAGGTTGCTCTGTACTACTTGATTCTCATCAAGCCCCACTTGCCCAAGCATGACTTTACCATGTCACAGCCTGAAGACGCTTCTCTTCGCGCCCTCCAGTGCGGTCGTCGCATGTTCCTTGCTGCGCTCATCCTCGCATCAAAGTACCTGCAAGACCGCAACTACTCAGCTCGCGCGTGGAGCAAGATCTCTGGCCTCAAGGTTTGTGAGATCAACACCAACGAAATAGCTTTCCTCGAGGCTGTCAACTGGAAACTCCACATTGTTGATTCGATCTGGGAGAAGTGGCAAGAGGTCGTTTTGCGATATACTCCTACCCTTCCCCCTCCTTCACCCGGAGCTTCCATTCCCAACCACTGGAAGGATGTCATTCCCATGTTGACACCTGAGCTGGAAATCATTGAGGTGACCCCCAAGGCTTCCAACGCTCCTGTTCGCCCGCCATTGAGGACACAGCTGAACGCATCGCCCTACCGTCAGCCATCTCTTGACGGATGTGGATCGCAAGAAAGCACGCCAACTCCCTCTCTCTACCAGGTGCCTCGTTTCTTGGAGCCAAAGCCAGACCTTGTTCGCACACCATCTCTGCCGTCCATGGCTCGCTTGGGTCCTCTGCCTACGCCTTCACTGACACCGCAGCCAATTGCCAACAACACCCCTGTTGCGGGTGCCATGTCTTTTGGACTGCGACGTCCGTCAATGTGCACGGCAATGCAACAGGCACAGTGCTCGTCATTGGCGCGCTCTTGCGTGGATCAGTTCAACCCAAGCATCAAGAACGGTCTGGAAGCCTACCACTTCCCGAGTCGACGACCATCCTTGGCTGCATCGAACGGTTCCCTATCATCATCTCCAGAGTCCATGATCTCGGATAACTCACGCTCATCACGTGCCTCGTCAATCTCGTCAGTTTCATCCGCCGGTTGGGCGCCAAACCAAAGTCAAGCCAATTTGGCCCGACTGGCGACCTGCCGTAGCGCAAAACTACCGTACCCGACGTTGTCCAAGTGCAAGGAGCAATACGAGTACGCCCCGAGCGAGGCCCTGTCCTCTCCTGATCTGGATAGCTTCCATATTGATGATTCGGATTCTTCACCTGCCAAGATTGCGAGCCCTGCCGTTGTCGCTCCTGCTAGTCGTAAGCGCGGAAGGTCGTCTGTTGATCTCCAGCAAAACGTGCGACACCTCCTCCACACCACCCGCTCGGCATTTGATCTTCGCCACAAGACTGTCCTTCCTGACCGATCGGTTGTACAGCCATTCGCCTTTACCTCGCGCAGTGAACCAAAGGGGCTGCAGTCCCCTAAGAACGCCGCGCCAGGTTGCTCGCGTCTACCGGTCCAGAAGGACTTTGGCAAGAAAAGATCATGCTGCAGCACAGAGGCCGCGCAGGCATACCGCCCGCAAGGCCCTGGCATGTGGGCTGGTATCCTATGAATATGACGTATCGTCTACGAATACTGAAAAGCCAAAAAGAAGGCTTAACGAAGAAAGGGCAAGGCAACATCACCTTCCTATTGATTTACCTTTTACCTTTTACCTTTACATCCACACACAATCTCTCTACACGCCCGTGTATATTTTCTTTAACCACGTCCAAATCACTCGGCAGTGTACGTTTTCCTAGTGTTGGAACGGCACAAAAGGGTGTACAACACATGTTTGATTTTGCAGTTATTTAGCTCTCTAGTATACCTAATTGGTTTACTTGTTGGCGTTTTCTTTTTTTCTACATCTCTTTTGTTACATGTTACCAATCTTGGCGTTAACAATTATCACTGGGAAAGCTTGCTCGGTTGAGCAACAGGTGGGAAATATCCTCGATTTGCAGCAAAGGGTGCATTTAGCATGGTCAAACGGATTGCAGGCAGGAAAGGAGTTTCAAAGTTGGCTCGCTCGCCACAATACCCTTGGTGCAGTGTACGTTTACGCTACGGCGGTTGATGACGTGCAGCGCTACATCTAGTGAGTAGATAGTGGTAGTTGAATCAGATGCTGATGATGCATATTTTGTGTTGCTGTTGCTGCTGTCTCCGTGTGATATTTTTTTTCTTCCCAACTGTCACCATGGGTCTCTCTCACACCCTCCTCGTATCATTAACATGTCTCTCCCCTTGACCTTCCCTCCCCATCTCCCTAGCAATCGTAACACTCTCCCTCAGCGCCTTCCCCACCGCCCCCCTCACCCCCATCTCCTCCAACACCATAATCCCCCCAATCGTACACCCCTCCGGACTCGTCCCCATATCCCTCACCTCGCCCGTCTTCCACCCCTGCAAAAACATCTCGGCACTGCCCCTCATACTCCTGTACACTTGCTCCTGCGCCATCTCTCGCGGCAAACCCACCGCCACCGCCGCATCTACCATTGCATCCACGATTACAGCCCAGAACGCGGGCGTGGAACCGCTTACGGCTGTTGTGGCGGCCATGTGGTGCTCGGCGATGAGTGCTGTGGTGCCGAGGGTTGAGAAGAGGGATGTGGCTGTTTCGAGGTGGTGGTGTGGGAAGGGCCGGGAGGACGCGGGGGGGAGTTGGATTGCAGTGTGTGAGTGCGAGATTTGGGCGTGGATTGTGGGGAGGGCGCGGAGGATGTGGAGGGTTGGGTTGTTTTGGGGTGGGGTGGATAAGAGGGTACTAGATAGGGAGGTTGTGGAGAGGCCGGCTATTACGCTTATTACCAACTTTCCAGCTTGGTTGCTGGAGTTTGGGGGTTGCGAGTGGAAGGCAGAGGCTATGGAGGGGATGCTGAGGAGCGAGGTTACTTGCGAGGGGTCGACGGCGAGGAGGATTACGCTTGAGTGTTGGATTGCGTGGGTGATGGAGAGGGTGGAGCGGGCTAGGGATAGTTTTTCCGAAGCAATGTGCTGGGCGAAGAGAGTGCTGAGGCGGGATTCGGATGCAACAGAGGATATGCAGGCTGTGTAGTGGGTGAATTGGGTGGCATCGGGTGAGTTGAGGAGGCCTGAGAGAATGGGGGTGCCGAGGTTGCCTGGTGGTGGTTAGTATGTTGAGTTTTGTGTTTTATATAGAGGCAGGAATGTGTACCGCAGCCTAGGATGCAGAGTCTTTGTTGGCTCATGATGTTGCTTGTTATCGTGAGTCTGAGGGGTGGAAAAGGTGTCTGATCCTGTTCTTTGTGCTAACCCAAAGCACCTCGATCTTATTAAAAAAAATTACAGCCTCGCGCTTTCTGTTTCCTGGAAACTTGACTTTGCTATTGTCGAGCTTCAATTGCTTGTCTTGTTGATGTTTGAAGTCGATGTTGCAGCTAGCGCCCGCTCCACAAGGGAATACATTTTCCTAATTCGATGAAATGATGAGGGGTGAGCTACTAGCCACTACGCACAGAGTTTTAGCTTGGCGCTGTGGAATTTAACAATCATGTCTACACTCTGTCTCTACATTAACACCACAAAAGCCTTCTCCTATCCTCCTTCCTCAGAGCCACAAACTTATATTTAGCTTGGATGAGGTGGCCAGGTTACTGATCTCGCACGTCATTGATCATAGCTTGGTCAAGCTTTGGATAAGCGTAGTACGTACTAGGTTCTGGATCTAGTCAGCTTCCGGACCTTGCAAGGCTCGGATCACGGATACCTCACTTCCATAACGCAGAGTCTCAAACCAGTCCAATAGTAATGTGCATCATGACTGTTGTACACATAGAGTCGGTGAAAAAAAAGCTCCGTGCACCGACGCGGGAGAATGCCAGACTCATTCTGTCCGCTATTCTATCCTCATGGAGTTCTTCGGGATACGTATGTCTCAACAAGAGGTTCGTTCGACTATATCCCTGTCATTTGGTATTTTCTGAATCCGGCTTGATCAACGGGCCGGATGCTTCAAGTCCGAAACAATTACATATATATTGCCGTCGTACGTTACTTTTGGTGTAAACAGTCTCCTCAGATATATAAACAAGATAGTGGAAATATTTAACGTTAACCGTTTCTACATCATACACTCAATTTCTTATCCCCACGCTACCGCTTCAATGTTCAGTGTTGTAGGAAAGAGAATCATACTTACTGGAGGTTCGCGCGGAATCGGCGCAGCAGTCAGTCGCGCTCTCGTCGAGAAGGGTGCCAAAGTATGCATCCTTGATGTTCTTCAAGACCAAGGCAAGCAGCATGTCGAGGATTTGAACAAGAAGGGACCCGGACAAGCGTTTTAACATCAATCTCAAAGGCACATTCTTTGTAGCTCAAGCCGCATTTCCGTACCTAAAAGCCAATGGGGGCGGTTCGATCATCAACTTTTCCTCCGATAGTGCAAACCAACCAATAAGTACGTTGGGGATATATGGATCAACCAAAGGTGCCGTGACAAATTTGACGCGCGCAATGGCCATGGAATGGGGTCAGCATAATATTCGCACAAACTCTGTCATACCAGCTGCCAAGACGGAAATGGATATGGAGATTAGGAACACCATGGATGCTGAAACTCTGCAACAAACGAAAGCGATGCTTAAGATTGCAATTCCACTAGGAGGAGACCTCGGCGAGGTGGAGAATTTCCCACCTATAATGATCTACCTAACCTCCGACTCAGCCAAGTTTGTCACAGGACAAATTCTTGCTGTAAATGGTGGATTCACGATGGTGCGTGGCTAAGTGTGTATAGTGCAAGATTAAGAATCAGGTGTAATTCCAGAATCTCCAACGTAAACCCATGCCCTTTTACAGTCTATACACTACGCTAGTGTAAGTAGATGTAGAATAATCAAGTTTACACCCACAGAAATCTCCTCCTCGCCTCCTTCCTCAGCGCCGCAAACTCATCCTTGGTCCTAAGCACTGCATCGCGATTCTCCACCGCCCGCCGAAGCAAATACCCTACACACTCGCCCATGCTACCCCAAGTAGTGCATTTGAAGACCTCCGGCGATATCCCACCTTTATCTTTTTCTGCAAGCAGCGAGAAACTGACTTCGTCTGACATGCCGTGTAGCTGGCCGTACGCAACCGGTACAGTAGGCAGCCCGGCTTCCACCCGCTGGCGATGCAGTGCGCTAGCCGCCATTACGGATTCACGGTTGTGTGATGCGAGCAGTAGATTGACCGACGGAAAGGGACGATGTTTCCCTCCAAAGGGACCGAGTCGCTGGCGGAGAGCACCCTGCGCTATAGTATTGTACGCGTTGTCTGTATCTTCCTTTGTATCGTGGATCAAAGCCCGGTTATCAGAGAGAATGTATGCGCCACGCACGAGCTTCAGGCCTAGGGTAAACTCGTCTTTCTCGGCTTCCGCCATGTGTTGCTGGACTACGGCGGGTGTTTCTTTGAGGTAGGCCTGGTAGGTGTTGTATATGACTGCTTTGCCTCCGCGATTGAATTTCCGCATTAGCTCCAAGGTAGTGCGGGCGATGCCGTGCTGCCAGTGCTGGGACTCGGCGTCGATTATGATTTGGATGCCGCGTTGCTTGCATTTTGTGGCTAGTTCGTCGAGGGCTGAGAGCATTTGCTGGGGTGGGAGGCTGCCTTGGCTGAATGCTGCGGAGACGGCTGGGCCGCCGCCTGTTGTCCTAGTGTTCAAATGTCAGTCTTGATTTTCTCTTACATATCTCTTCAAAAAGAGGTTTACTGACTTCAATGCCAGAATATCGCCTTTGGAAATCAAATCCAACGTCCGCAGCGTCCCTTGTCTCCACGCTTCAATATCCGCATCATGCAACGCAGCCTTTCCATTAATGCCCTTTTCCAAACCATGATCCTTGGCAGAGCCTGCTTTGTGATCAAATACCATTTCCTTTGCATACGTCAAGATGACTCCTTTGAACCCGAGATCCTTGAGTTGCTTGACGCAAGCTTGTGTCTCCTGCTCTGTTTCTCCCGCACAAAACTGGTTATACAATGTCCTTTTCAAAACTGCCTTTAGAACTGGATTTCGATCTAAATTGAACAGGAAACTCCGACTTGGTTTCGACAAAAAGGACAAAAGATGTAGTGCCGGTATCAGCAGAAATCTGTTCGATGATATAGTCGCAACGAATAGAGAGCGGAGTAACATGTGCGTCGGCATTACCGACAGAGGGTACTGCGCTTGTTGCTGAGCTGGTGCATGTCCCGCCGTCTCTCTCGTCCGTGGAAGCGTAGTCGTAGAGCTGAGCCGGATTCCGAATCTGCCAAAGTTATGGGCGAGGCTTCGCCTGCCGTATATGCATTGTAATCCCTTTCCGCTGAGTCGCGGTCGAAACATGGTTACTCCTATACGAGCAATCGACTACTATACGTAAAATCTATTTGACCACACGGAGAAAATAGTGTTGTGGGAATAGAACAGCAATGGATCAAGCATGTCTTGAAGATATGTGCCTCATTCTCCAACCAAGGTACCCTTATCTCCAACCCACCATCTATCACGCTCATCACGACCCCGCTCCCACATCCGGGACGTGGGGTGTGTACTAGAGCGTGGCAGGTAGAAGCACCCTACTAGCGCGGAACTCCGGCCGATTGGTATGAAGACTCCCATGTTCGGGCGAGCCTGGTACTAACACGTGTATATGCGCTTATACGAATGCTACAGAATGAGGCGATAAGGTAATGTAAGCCCGAAGGATTTGCGTCTTGATGCTTGAATGGTACTGCCGAAAGCGGGGTTGGATGAGCAGCGGCTTGGGTCGGGTTATCATGGTGGACCCCGCTATGCTGACCAAGTGTAGAGTTTAGATCTTGGGGTTTGACGTCTCCAAACCATAATATTGTGTTACGTACAAGATGCAGGTTTCTGAAGGTGAAAATAGTGTCTTGTTCGTTCTTGGTTGTTTGCGTACGTATGTCCGAATCCAATGCCATGATTGACTACTTCTTCTTTGTCATACGGATTCTCAAGCATGACATGACGTGATAGTTGATGCCAGAGTAGTGCATAATTCTGATTCACGTACGGCGCACGAGTTTTACTTATTCTTCGAAATCTTCGTAAGTCTGGTGCTCACGATAGGAAAATCTTGAAAGTTAGAGAACGTTTGGAGCAGTGTGCCTTTGTGTTCAAGGAAATGGTGTATCAGCTCGAAGATTGAATAATATCCTTTTCGGAGCCAATTCCGGCATATGTTTACAATTGTAAGGTTTTAGTATTAATATTTGTTTGTTTGTGAACTGTGAACAAATAGTGGGCCTAGTAGAGCCTCCTCTATACAGATTTTTGAAGATTTAGCTGCATACAAAGATCAGTCCAAGTAGTTATTCAGGCAAGAAGAGATGTGATATAATTAGCGTAAAGATAATTTCCTCTTAATTTTCGTAGCTATAGCGGAAACTTTGGGAATCTTCTTCTTCAGTCGGAACAATACCAAGTGACAAATACTACAATCGCTGCTAGATCAGGCCAGCCAGCGGTGGATAGGCAGAGTAGTGAGCAGTTTCAGCAGTGTGTAGGCAAGGTAATATAGAACCAAAGCTACAATCCTCTTCAGTACGGCTCGCAGGCTACAACTAGTGATATCTTTCCTGAATTTAACCTTGCACCTTCTCTTTCCTCACACATTCCAAAGGATATACGGATCAACCCATTAAATAAGCGGAACAACACTACCACAACTAGGAACGAAGCTTCGAGAGTATGGATTTGACTACGAAAACGATGCCATGCTATCCTGGTTCTCGATGGCAGACATGAACAGCATTGTTCGGGCACTGTGGGGCCATACCTCCATTCTTGAGGCTAAAGGGAATATCAGAATTCCCATAGCGAGGTCACTATAGGAAAGATATTAATCTATAAACCCTAGCCCCATTATTTATTCGATGGTTAACTTGCAGTCGTACCTCGATTCCCCAGGCTAGCTCACGACAGCGGAAAATTCCCGGTCCACTATCAGCCGACCGTCCCTCCGTGTACCAATCCGCCTAGTGTAATACTGAAATAACGTCGATTCTGGGCACAACGCATGGTGTACATAACTAAGAGAGTGTGGTGTAAGTGCAGGTATATTAGTAAAGAAATAACGACGCTAACGTATATTGCTTGAAACTGCTGGAAAAGTAAAGTGCGAAGAAGGAGAATGAAGACCCTACGACAGTTGCCTAGCACACTCAAGCCAACCGCTGGCGGGAACCGAGCGTAGATAATACGACACACGGAATCCGCTCAAGCTATAATATACTAGAGAGTACAGGGAATTATACAACCCCTTTCCCGTCAGCAACCAACCAAAAAAGACCCATCTGAGAACACGTCTAGAAACGAACAAGATGCACCCATAACAAGCAACGGCACCAGAGAAATAGAGCTACACTTCGAAAGCACAGCCTTCGCGTTTTTTTAAGCGAAATTTCAAAGACAGCGTTTCCCACCAATCAATGTCTCCTCGATTTTCTATTACGTTGGATACGTAACATGTTACCACTGCAGTGGAGGGAGTTGGAACTACCGTGTTCCAATATCCCGAATCAAGCCAAAAAAAACAAAACAAAGGTGCACAAAATGAGTTTTCTTTTCGCCTCGATTTCTCTTGTTCATGCAGGATTTTGTGGAACTAGGGTTATACGGCATCAAGCAATATTCTTCTAGAACAAAAATTCTCGCGGTTATACAACGTTCTTATTTCCCCTCCCCCTCCCCTCACCCTCCTCCTTCTTACCTTTACAAAGATAGTGCATCACCTATTCTAAAACAGTAACAGCCTAGGTAGAAAACCTTTCTTTTGTGATCAAGTAAATACCTATGGAAACCCAGTAAAAAAAATTAAGTTATAAAGCAGGAGATGCAAAGCTACTACACATGATTGTAGCTTTCTAGAGGAGGGGGAAGTAAGTGGGGCGTTGCTCAGATACTTAAACAACAAATCTAATCACATATTTTGGTTAGTAGCTGATGTAGTACTAGTAGTGTCTTGGAAGAAGAAAAAAAAAGAAAAAGAAAACTTACCCTGGCAAAACAGAAGTACTATTCTTCAAATCCCCGAAAAGTTTCTGCCCTTTACCCTTCAACTCGCCAGCTTTTTCCTGGCTCTTGTCCACGACGTTATTGCCCACCTTCTGGCCCTGGTCAATCGCCTGGTTCACTATTGATTTTGGAATCGGCGTCTCGTGGAGCTCGAGGTGCGTGGTGAAATGCAGACTGCCGGTTACATTTATATACACAGGTTCGATGCGCTTGTAAAGCTTGCCGTCTTTGGTGGAGCCCGCGACATTCTGCTCGTACCAGCGGGTGGCGGTGGTCTTGTACAGTTTGTTTTCGAGTCTACCGACGCGTACCTCGAGTTTGGCAGTGTAGGTGCGATGGGGGGAGATGTTGAAGCCTTGTTCGATGATGATGGCGTCGGTGGTGGTGGTTTTGTTGGCGGTGGTTCCGGAGTGAGACCAGGAGTGTTCGACGGCAAGGGACCATTCGACTTCCATGGTTGAGACGCCTTCGACGCCGGCTTTCGTTGTGGTTTTGAGCGAGGCAGCGACGGATGAGGCGGTCGTGTCGGTGGATTCGACGGTGACTTCGCGGGTTTTGGTTTTTCCGATGGTGACTTTGCCTTGTTGTACTTGATCACTGTCGTTTGTCCCGCTCTCTACGCCCTGTTCTATGGAAGTGTTGGATTGATCCGGGGTGATTTTGATAGGCTCAACCTTTTCCTTGACAGGGTTGATGGAGTGCCATTTGAACGAACTGACCTTGTCTCCAAAGTCGAGGTTGTGGAAATCCTTCTCTTCCTTGTGCTTGCCCCATCCCTTGATATTTTCATACCGATTTCCCCCACCATCTATATGTTCGAAAAGAGTAACGGTTTGTCGGTCAATGAGGGAGTTCCAGCGCGCAGAACTGACTTTGTCGGTCATGTTCCAGTTCCACAACGGGTGGACAGTGCCTGGCGCCCACTCGCCCAGGAATATGATCTGACGGGCCCCCATTTCGTTTTCTTTGGTGTCCTGCATCTTGTAGTCCCAAAGCTCAAACGCCCCCATCTTCAAATCTACCTTCCGCCAGAAGAACGCTTTGATGCAATCCGCCATACCCATCTTTCCAAGGTCCACTGCTTCCGTCTTCCCGGTACCGACCAAGTCAATGCATCTTCCGCAGTTATTAAGATCAAACACTGCCTGGCCTTTCTCGAGAGGGGTGTTGTGTTCCGTCATAGTCATGACCGTACCCAATGGCAGATTCCACAAAATCCAATTGGCCTGGTTATGAACATTGTTGTACATCTTGTGGCGAACGTCGCCCAAAAAGTCGTCAATGTCAATGTCATGATAGTTGGTGCTGAATTCGCTGTCGTTGAAAATTCTGACGGTATTGCTTTCAATGTCGTCAGCGGGTTTGTCGGGCCTGGGTAACTTGGTGAGAAGATTTGTGATCTCTCCAAAGACTTTGGTTTCAAGTTGCTCCATGGAGAGGGGTTGGTCAGACATTTTGTAAAGACGAGATTGTTGTTGTCGTTGAGTAACGTGATAGAAAGATTGGTTTCAGGAAAGACCAGTAAATGTGTGATTGTGATGCGAAGAAAATCGAGTCGTGAGGGATTGACTTTATAGTAAAAGCGACAGATTCAACCAGGCTAGCCTCAATGTTGCTGTCGATTTTACATACCTCATGCCCACCTGTTCTCGTGCCCCCCTCGATTGTTGAGTAATGAAACTGCACGACGCATGCCTTGCGTGCATCTTGCATTCTGCAATACTAAGACAATCATGGAAGTGACTCATAGCTCAAGCCACTTCCCTATTACCGGCTGAATACTCCATTACCTTTTACTTTTCTTCTTGGCTCACCAATCTTGATCCTTCTTTCTTCTCGCAGCAGACTTGCGTGCATCATGCAATTCATTGATTGGTGGCCTCTGATCGACAGACGTAACATGCTTAATACACTTTTTAACCCTTAGTATTCTTCTCAGATTGTGCAATTCTTCGTATTCCAGCCTATTGATAGTATCGAGAAGCGTGCAATTCTAGTGAAATGCTCGTGGAAGTGAATTGAAAGGATGCCACCTTACCATACGTTAGTAGCAACACTGTAAGAATTATACCGGCAATGGAATATCGATAAATCAAGACGATAATTCTGATGGCTCATATTAGTAACTAGTAATCGATCATGGCGCTGAGCTCATCGGTAGCTCATCAGGTGACGAGCAACGTGATGTAGATCTTCTCGATTTCAGACACCTTTCCACTTCATGTCAAGCTTGCACATACGTATCATTCGGTTGACCAATCAAGGCTCTGATAGAGAGAAGGTATGTATCTCTATCCTCCTATCATTTCCCAGCTTACCAATATTGGATTTTCCTTCCTCTCCACATCAAACTTGAATATGCATGCTTTTAACATGCAAGTGATCGATCAATAGCCTGATAGGGAAAATGCGTACTGCTCTCCTCTGCTCCTTGCTTTTTTTTTCTGGAGAGCTGAAAAGTGCAGCATGTATTTATTTTTCGTCCCTTTTGGGAAACGCCTTGTATAATCCTCGCTTAGCAGTAACCTGCAAGATGAATCAATTTTGTCTTGCGGACGCGTACACAGACTGGGGATTGTGTTGGGTCAGATGATATGCCAACTGTTACTCTATACCTAACATAGCTGTCTCCATATCAGTGAAAAGAAAAGGTGAATGCACCCATACCTAATAGTATCGCCTTGTAGGTGGCACACTGGCTACTTCATTCTCGTCCAAGGTTTTCATCACTACCTCCCTTGTTCCAAACTCGACCTCGTCGCCCACGCCACGCTGCCACGTAAGACTATGCTTCATCCACTGTGCATCGTCTCTCTCTTTATAATCCTCTCGTGCATGCGCACCTCGGCTCTCCGTCCGCTTCAGCGCTGCTGTGCTCGTCTGCGTGGCGTTTGTGAGTAGGTTGCGCAACTCTAGCGTCTCGATGAGGTCGGCGTTCCAAATCAGGGATTTGTCTGCCACACGAAGATCTGTAGCGAATTGGCTCTCTAGTGAATGAAGTTTAGCATGACCCTCGGCAAGAGTGTCGTGGGTACGGAAGACGGCTGTGGTGGATTGCATGGTTGATTGCATCTTGCTTCTTAGAGCGGAGGTGGGGGTCGACCCGTTGGAATGGGTGAGGAAGGAAGCTAGTTCATGGATGGCATCGAGGCCGGTGGTATTCGGGGTTGGTTCGTGCGGTGCTGCGGGGGAGTGGTGTGACGAGATGTGGAGTGCAGCTGCTCGGCCCTGTATGGATATGTCAGTAAAAAGTACGGTGAATGTGGGAATTCCGCCTCCAGGGTGTACGCACAAAAACAACAATGTCGAGGAGAGAGTTGGCACCCAATCGGTTTGCGCCGTGGACGCTGACGCAAGCCGCTTCACCTGCTGCATACAGGCCATTCACAACACGCTCCTTCCCACTCTGGCGGTCTACATCCAAAACTTGGCCATGGTAGTTTGTTGGTATCCCGCCCATACAATAGTGAACTGTTGGCAGCACCGGGATGCATTGTCTAGTTACGTCTATGCCAGCAAAGATTGCCGCTGTTTCCGCTACGCCTGGCAAGCGCTCTTCAATAATGTATTTTGGAAGGTGCATGAGCTGCAGGTCAATGTAATCTTTTTTGGGTCCACACCCACGGCCTTTGAGGATTTCCAGATTCATACTTCGGCTGACTACGTCGCGGGATGCGAGATTTCTTGAGACGGGAGCATAGTTGTACATGAACGCCTCGCCTTCAGAGTTGAGGAGATAGCCGCCCTCACCACGGGCGCCTTCTGTGATCAGTACCTAGAAACGATTTCAGTATTTTGAAGTAGTAACGCGAAATTGACCATACATACGCCTGCGCCATAGATACCAGTTGGGTGGAATTGGACAAATTCCATGTCCTGGAGTGGTAGGCCAGCTCTGGCAGCCATGGCACTACCATCTCCGGTACTTGTGTGAGCGCTCGTGGCGCTAAAATATGCTCGCCCATAGCCTCAAATCGCTGTCAGTACGCACGAACGAAGAAAAGGGATGGGCGAACTGGGTGAAAGTATACCTCCAGTAGCCAACACAGTATTCTTAGCAAACATCCTATGACACGTTCCATCCTCCATACTCATCGCCGTAACGCCCACACACTTCCCCTCGACCATCATCAAATCGAGGACAAACCACTCAATAAAAAACTGCACACCATGTTTCAAACTCTGGCCATAAAGCGTATGAAGCATAGCATGCCCTGTGCGGTCCGCCACACACGCGGTCCGATACGCCTGGCCACCTTTTCCATACTCGAGGGTCTGACCACCCAGGGGTCGTTGATAAATCGTACCTTGCTCGGTGCGGCTAAAGGGCATACCGTAGTTTTCCAGTTCGACGACTGCAGGCACGGCTTCGCGCGTCATGTAGTGGATTGCGTCTTGGTCGCCGAGCCAGTCAGAACCTTTGACAGTATCGTACATGTGCCAGCGCCAGTCGTCCCTGTGCATGTTTGCGAGGGCGGCGTTGATGCCGCCTTGGGCGGCGACGGTGTGGGAGCGGGTGGGGAAGAGCTTGGATACACATGCGGTTTTGAGGCCAGCTTCGGTGAGGCCTAGGGCTGCGCGGAGACCTGCTCCTCCTGCTCCGACGACGATTGCACTTTGGGGTTGTCAGTAGTGGTCTGGGCAACACTGAGAGTGAAGGAGGCGTTGTTACTCGTAGTGATGGTCAATAACTGTTATGTCCTTGATACTTGAGCTAGTGGTTGAAGCGAGACATCTTCGCTGCGCCGAGTAAAGATGTTTTGGCAGGAGAAGATTGGCATGGGAGTGCCATGGAGTTCGCACAAACGCCCGCATCATGAGGGGATTTTTGGAAGCATGGTGGGTTGCATGAATTCCGGGAGTTGTATATCATGTCGGTCTACCCCTCTGGGCCAGCTGATCCTCGGCTGTATAAGATTCGGGTGGCTGGACTAACTGTGAAGCGGTTCATTGGGAATCATTCTTGCCCAAATCTGAGAGCAAGAAAGTAAAGAAATCCGGTAATATACAATAGCTCCAGATAGTTTATTTTGTCTTTCTATCCAAAAATTGCACTGTACGCGACGAAACTTCAGATGGCGATGTGTGGGGTGTTAGAAAAGGTGGGATGAAAGCAGGTGTTGCATGACTCGCGCGATTACCACTGGGTATAGCCGGCAGCCAATCGGGAATAGGGTAATTGAAATATCGTAGGAACGCTGGGCGATTCTTAGTCGGCTATTTACGATAATTTGTATGCTAGCAAATTTATAGCTTTCTCTCCGAACGCACATTGAAATTTGCTGAATCCTGTCCAACTGCAAAGTGCATGCTGATTTTATTGGTGGATCCGATACAGAGCTGGGTTGTGTAACATCCACTCTGGTGTTGACAACATTGACACTGGTGCAAAAGTTGAATAGTGCACTACAGTAAGAGTAGGGAATAGATTCACAACATGGGTATTAGAAAAAAATAAAATAAGAATGCGCCCTTTTCCATACAGTGCGTAGTCGCAACCTATGGCACCCTGCGCTTCAAACTGCCAAACGCCCATAACCATGCGCCGTTTGCAGCAGCTGTTCATTAAAGCATTGAATCGTGTACAATCGTGATGGAGTCGCGTAGTTTTGCGCCCATAGCCCTGGAACTTCTGCCTGATAACGCCTGTGAAACCGACTTTTGCTGACGCCCATCACCGTTGCATGTACATGCCGGTGGTGGCCATGACATGCCCGTAGCGTTCATTGGCATGCCAGAGGTACTTGAGAAAAACAATTGCCTTTAGGTAGGCCTTCATGATGCGCCTTCTTCGGGCTCGATCGGCCTCGAGAATCCTGCGGAGGGCCTTTGAGACGGCCAGCGAGGAAGCAACTCTTCGAGAAGGGGCCTGGATAATTGCAGGCCATGAAGTGGCGCGGGTGAGAGCGGGTGGGCTTGCGATTGAGGCCTCTGGCAAGAAAGCGTCAGGGGTGTCTGAGACGTCATTGAGCGAGGCTGGGCGGTGCCGAGCGTCCAGAGGGTCGTACTCGAAGACTTCTGGAATGCTGCCCAATGTGGGAGCAAAAGTCGAGGAGCGCGGCGAGTCTGCATGGGGGGACATTTGGGTGGGTTTGGTTTGGAGGGCGGATTGCTTCCCTCTCCGTTGTGGTGGTGGTGGGCGCGAGGCTTTCTTTTTAGGGGTGCGCGGCAAGAGAGGGATGGAGGCAGGTGTGGTGGACCAAAAAGGGAGAGCGAGTCGCTTAGAGATTGTTTGTTTTCCTGGGCCGCGAGGCAGCAGAGAGTCGCATGGCGGGGCGGAGAAGAGAAGCATGACGAGCAGGTGTCACCAGCGGGCAGTTTGTGAATGCCGAGCTGAAGTCAAGTCGGGTCAGACTAGGGGGGAGTGAATTAGTCGAAAACAAAGCAAAGCAAAACAGCAAAGGGGCCCGGCTAGCATTTGAAGGCTGGCATCACACACACACACATGCACACACGCAATAGCACTAGGTGGGGATAAATCAGGCCTGCCGGGGTTTGCAGACTGCAAAACGAGCACTGGCCACGGGCATCCATGAATAGGGACAGGCTGGATGACGGCCATTTGCACGGGTGCGGGTGCAGGAGGGAGCAGCAGCGCGTGTGTGCGTGCATGTGGGAGCAGAGTGCCGTCCGCCAGTCCGCCAGTCCGCCAGTCCGCCAGTCCGTCAGATTGCGTGCAGCCAACCGGACGAAGGAGCAGCGAGCCGGCAGTTTGACGGGAAGCAAACGGTCGAATCTGGGACTGGGGAATGCTGGAGAGGTTCGGGAGATGTACGCAAAAAGCCCCACTGGATGGAGGGCACGATGAGCAACATGGCATGACGTCGCAGAGCAAAAGTTTGGGATCGAGAGATCGCGAAGACACAGGCACCGCCAACCTCGCACTAGCCGCCCGCCAGCCAATCACACGCCGTCCCCTCGTATACGCCCCGCTGTTCCCGCACACCACCATTCACCAGCTCTCACCACCTGGCCGAGGGTGATACGCCGCCGTCGTCCACGCCGTCCTGCCTTTAGAGTAGTCGGCCTCCTGCTGCAGCCCCCTTGCTGCGTCATCGGGCAGTAACCGTCGAGCACGTCTGCGTGGCCTCTCGTGCTATGTCGTGGCCAGCCCAGCCTGCCCCGTCCGCGGACCTGAGGTGCCTGGACGGGCTGCATATACGCATACACGACCCATTCTAGACTACCAACATCATCTTTACACCCACCAACCAGCCTGGCACGATGCTCGCTGCCGAATGGGAGCATGAGGGCGCTGCCCTGGTCTTGTGTAACCATGGGCCTCAACCGCCGTTTGCCTGTGCCGTAACATGTGCCTGTCCCTCTCTTCCCCCCCCCTCTCTCTCTCTCCCTCCTTCTCCCCTCCCCTCCCTCCCACCATCTCTGACATACGCTTAAAATATCCCAACCACCCGTTTCTCTCGTGATATCCGCACTAGCAGCCCGAACCAACCCACCCGCTCCAGCATGACATACACCATGAAGCAAATCGTCACATGCCTAAGCGTCCTGGTAAGCCGGCCCAGACTGCCACTAGGACCCCACCCACGTGTTATTCGCACCCTGTTAACCATATGCCCCGCAGTATCTCGTTATTGCGACTGCGCTTGCTGGGTATGTATGGGTTTGCTCTTTCAATCCCTCGCCCACCCAGCCATCCTAGCCCACTTGGCGCTAACACTCTCAGTTACGCTGCCTCCCGTGCGAACGCCCGTTCCGTTCCTATCGCAGAGACGCTGACCGGCTTCACCGCGGCGCTTCCCATTGTCTCTGGCCTGCTGCTTGAACTGGGCTATGGCCTGACCCGTCGCCGCGAGCGCCGCCAGCGACTGGGCCGTGGCGACATCCAGCGGCCCCCGCTCGTCATCATCGCCAACACGCTCATCTTCATCTACTCAACCGTCATCATCACCCTGTCAGGTACCCATGTCGCTCCTGCCTCCAGCCTAAACTGCGGTCTGCGAGAGCGCTGGCAGACGCTGTTCAGGCACAAGGATGCAGCTGCCATTCGACAGATCCAGGATGCCTTTAGTTGCTGTGGCCTGGCAAACTCACGTGACATGGCTTGGCCCTTTCCAGACCGCACCCATGATTCGCGTGCATGCGAAGCCACGTACCATGGTAGAGCCAGCGGATGCCTGGTTGCGTGGAAAGCTGAGGAGCAAAAGATTGCAGGCTTACTCATGACTGTTGTGGGCATGGTCTTTCTCTGGCAGGTTCGTGGCTCCAAAGGAGAATTTTTCACCCGAGGGGCTGCATGTGCTGACACTGCCCTGCAGTTTGCTATTATCGCCATACCTACCCAAAAGGATTCTTGGCTTCATAAAGTTGTCCCAGACCGCCTTTCTCGCGTCCTTGCTGGCGACCAAGGCGGTGATGCTGACTCCCGTCGTGCCATTGACTATGTTCCTGGCTACAACCGCTACTCGGATCGCATCGAGGAAGAGGCTGAAGACGACAATGGGCAGACTCCTGGACGTGCAATTGAAGATGGTATTCATCACACTGACCATGTTTTTCCCGCGCAGATTGGACGCGACAGGCAGCCATCTGTGGAGAATGAGTGGTCGAGGGGAGCATGAGACATCCTAACGTGGGACATGTCAAAAAGCATGTTTCACCCGGCATCTCATTTTTCGACATTCATGCCAGGACATGAATATGTTCGATATCTTATCCCTAGTGGTTTATCCTAACCAGTAGTAAATACTCGCATCTTCGTAAAGTACCATCCTATGGTTAGATTCACCCATCAAGACTGCCATACAGGCTACCATCTAACATTACGAACACTGGCATACATTTCACACACGGTGAATTCACAATGTTTCTACGACCATCTCAGACATGACTATTACACCAAACATTTTATAGTACAAGTACAGCAATCGCTGCTAATACACGATACCTCAGACATCATCAACACACACTATCCATAAAAACGTATATATAAATTGACCTTCTTCTCCTCTTCAGTTTCATATTCAACAAACACCTCAATCAACTCACTAACAAAACCCACTAACCAAGCTACTCACCAAAACTACACACGCACTCAGCCTACACCTACCCCTACATCTCACCCCAACCCTAAAATCCCAAACTACCCACCCTCCACCATGTCTTCTTCATCATCCTCCAATACCCCCTCTATCCCCATCATCACGGTGACCGACGACCAGGGCACCTCCCGTGCCATTGGCACCAACACCTTTGATGCCTTCTTACCCTCATCGCACTTGACCACCATGAGCGACCTCGCAGCGGCCAAACAGGCCAAAAAGGACGCACGCAAGCCCGCTGCCCTCGTTAGGAAGAGCAGCAAGCGCGTCACCGACGCGCTCAAGATGGGGGTTAGGTCGATGAAGAGCAAGGGAAAGAAACATGGTGAGGACATGGAGCTGCCAGAGGGTGCATCTTTCAAGGTCCACAAGGTGGTCAAGGTTGAGAGGAAGTGGGACGAGTAAATATGTCTTGTTTTAGCAGTTTCATTTGGGCTATTCTTTTCCGGCATTTCTTGGAGTTTGCTTTCAAGATACAAGTTATTCATTCACCATCATCTCTTAGAATCTCATATAGTATGTTAGAATAAAAGAATTGCTTCATCGCAACATCAAAAAAAGTCTTCTAATTTCCTCAATCCTCAAACGTATTATTTTTGATAAATCATCTAACTCATTTCCTTTGAAGTTCTCATCTAATATAGCTAGCCAACCACCCCGTCACCTTTTTTTTGCCGAAAGAATACAAGCAGCAGCAGCAGCAGCAGATATATCCTCCAGTCTTTGAAAAAAAAATATGCATGACGAAGCCAAAACGGGTTAAACGCCACACGCTCAAGATGCTCTAAAAACTACGTATCCCTTCCAGAAACGAGAAAAAAAAGGAGAAAAGGGGATTGATACTGATAGCCCATTTTTAAAATCCCACGGCAAGCATAAGGCCATAGCCCACCGTGATAATGACGACAAAAGTCATAATGGAAGCAGGTACACCACGAGTCAAAAAGTGCTTGACGGCGAGATACCGCTGGCCTGTCCGTGAGTCTTCCATCATAATAGCAGCTGTTCAACTCGTCAGTGATTTGATCGAATAAAAGCCCTATACGAAAGGATGTCAACTTACTCATGTTCGGGAACCCGCTAGTAGGCAATCCCATAGCTCCACTTGCCATCAGCACCGCGCCCATGACAAGCAAGTTCGGGTGCGGCTCCGCCATCTGCTGTCCCACCTGCTGCACCAGCGGCAGCACAATAAGCGCTGCGACAGTATGACTGATAAACGTCGCCACAACCAAGATCAAAGCGCAGAAAACAACAAGGACACCATACAGACTCATGCCTTCGACACCAGCAGTGATGGACTCGGCAATCGTATGCAGGAGACCAGACGAATTGACTGCTTTACCAAGCGATAGACCACCAGCGGCAAGAATGATAATGGTCCATAGGAAGTTGTTAAAGTCTTCCTTGGTGAGGATTCCAGTGCCAAAGAAGAGGACAATGGGGATGATGGCTACGACGCCCATGTCGCCAAAGATGAATTCCAGCTGGTGGCTCACACACCAGAGAGCAATCGTTACAATGGTCACAATGCTGATAAAGTACTGTACGCCAGTGAACCTGTCCTTGAGTGGGCGGATAGGCACAATGCTGGTGCCCTTTCCAGGCTGGAAGGTGACGAGGAGAAGTACCCAGATGAGCAAAATGGAGATGATGCATACTGGGAGGGCTACGAAGAACCAGACGCCCCAAGAGGGCTCGGGCTGCATGTTCTGAAGCGCAATCAGGTTCTGTGGTGAGGCAATGGGAGAAGCAGCTCCACCAATGTTGGAGGAGAGCGCGATTCCCATTAGTAGTGCTTTGGTCATGTCAGAGTCGGCAGGGAGGTTGCGTAGAATGGGCTAATAATGAATGTTAGCTTAGCATAATCAAAATTCCAGTTGAGGAACATACCTGGATAATCGAGAAGCACAGTACGGGCGCTGCTACATTACTGATCCACATGCTGGCAAACATAGCAACAAACATGTTGACCAGTAAAACCGTTCTGGGCTTGGTGCCTGCCTTGCTAAGCACAAGAGTGGCCATCATCTTGGCAATGTTGTACTTGGAAAGCGCAGCAGCAATAGTGAAACCACCGAGCAGCAGCATAATGACTGGTGTCCACATGGCGGAAAAGACATATGAAGCAGCTTGCTTGGAATCGAGTCGGCGATGGGGCTCAACATCGCTTCGAACGACGTTGAGAGTGACAGCCAGGAATGGCACTAGAAGCGATGTGACAAACAGAGGAATCGCCTATTCTCGTTAGCGTGAGCTCGACTAGTCCAGATTCGGTTCAACATACCTCCGTCGCCCAGAGCAAACTAACAAAGACAACCATGGCCAGGCAATTCTGCTGCTCAGGCTTTTCCATGATTGGCAATACCAGCAGCACTACAAAAATGGCAATGCAAGTAAGGAGCATCCAGAAAGGCTTGCTGATGAGCCATTGTGGACATCTGTATCTTCCAATCGGTGTGTCCACCTCCTTCATGTCTGATTCGTCGTCGTCGCCCTGCCGCCGCACTCTACCACCGGTAGTTTCGCGGCCCAGCAACGTCTGCGTGATGCCAATGTTGGCTGCCTGCGCCTTGCGCTCAATGCCAATCATTTCCCTCCATACCGTGTTTCGCTCCCAGACAACGTGCTCTCGGAGATGTAGTCTTAGCTCGCGCTTGGCCTCTGCTATGTCGCCCTTTGTACCAATCTTGGCATACGCCGCTTCTATGCGCTCGAGGTTGCGTGACAGCTCGTCCATGGTGCTTTGCTGGAAGGGATAGGCGGGGTAGACGTATTTGGTCAGGTACGTCTTCTTGAGCTTCCGGTCCAAGATCTTGTCGTATTTTTTCAGAACCTTTTCGAACCCTGTCTTGTTGAGCTGGATAAAGGATCGCAGCTCGCACAGCAAAACGTATACGCTGACAGTGCGCTTCTTCAACGATACACCCTCGTCGTACAATGCGGAAAAGGCCATGTCATGGTAGTCTTCGAACGCGACGCTGTTCAACCGTCTCGAGGAAGCGTGCGAGGCCGCCATATCCTCCTCGTTGGTCCGCCGACGTCGGCGCTGGCCATCTGGGCTCTTCTTACGCAGCCGCGATGTCTCGTCCATGTCTTCGTCCGAGTCGTCGTCGGGGCCGTGGTCTGTCGAGTGACCGCTTGTGCCACTCATTGCGCGCGGGCGCTGAAATCCAATCGACTTGAAAATGCTGCCACTGCGCCTCTTCTTGCCTGGCGGGGCATTTTCATTCTCCTCATTGTATTCGGCCTGGTGGTGTTCAAACGACTCCTCATCCTCGAGCAATGCATTCATCTCCTCGTAGATTTCATTTTCCTTGAGCTTGTAAAAGGACGTGACACGCTCGAGTTCGACGTCGAGGGCATTGGTAAAGACCTTGTCGGGGTCGGCGGCGTCCCCATTCAGCAGGGGTGACGACTCGGCGTCGACGTGTGCATTCCTCTGGTTGATCTGGGTCTCGAGGCTGTATATCCTATGGGCAAGCGCCCGTCAGCCTGGATGCTCGCGGCATGTCGGTGTTGCAGGCTGAAACGTACTGCTTCTTGAGGTTGCTGTAAGCAATGTAGTGATTGCTCCAGTCGGGCACTGCATTAAACTGCAGGCTGTGCGAGAACTTCATGTCGTCGGCCTCGCGAAGCTGCTCGAGCTTCTGGCGTCGCTTCTGCTCTCTCTCGGTGTCGTGGTGCGGCCGGGGCTGGAGGGGTCGGGTAGGAGCTGCGAGGTCCTGAAGCTCAAATGCCTGGTCGGGCGCACCGTCACGGAATGGGGAGGGAAAGGCGTCCACGGTGGGCGGGTTGTTGTGGAGGCTAGGGCAGCAAGTGGGCTAATAAGGCAGCAAATGCAAGTAGGCGAGCGGAGAATTGGCAGGCGACCATGTGATGTGGGCTGCGGCATCTGGAACACGGCATGGATGAGGTTGCTCGGGGGGATTTGGAAGTGGGTGCGTTGTCGTCACCGCGAACTGTGAGGCGGCCAAGCACGGCCATGTGGGCCGTCGATTGGTTCCCCTTGACCCTCCGCCGCCGCTGCCACACCCTCACCGATGGGACAGACGAGATGGAGGGTTGCTAGTAGTACCTATACATACACACGAGTCGTCACGCGCCCGTACATCCCACATGGGGGGTGGCTTTGGGTGCGCATATGTGCTATGTAGGAACCCTCAGCCCTGTATCGGATCCAGCTAGCCAATGCCTGCATTCACTTGCAGCAGCCTTAGTCGCCGCCACCATCCGCTCCCGCCAATCACACAGCAAAACGTGACTTTGGGCCTACTGCCGATTAGATAACACTTGCCGTCTCACGTGCCCACACCTCATGCACATGCACACAAAGTACAACTACTACACAACAAACTTGGTCTTTACTTCATCCATGTCTACATGCTACATCCATACATCCACGTACATGTCTCAAGTCCTTCTTCGTACTCATCTGTCCGCTTAGACTAGATTCACTGTTAGCTCACATCATCTCAATACTGCCATTCACGCTCAACTTACATCGGAGGTCCCAGCCAATCTTGGGTCCTAGCTTGGGTAGCTCTTCGGCAACGCTCTGCACGTCCTTGTCACCGCGTCCAGACACGCAAATGACAATGTCCTGATCCTTGTTCATCGTCTTCGCCAGCTCAATCGCTCCGTAGATGGCATGGGATGTCTCTAGCGCGGGGATAATACCCTCCAGCTGCGACAGGAGCTTGAAACCAATAAATGCTTCAGCATCATTGCATGCAATGAACTTTGCCCGGTCACTGTCCTTCCAGCTGGCCAACTCGGGCCCGACTCCGGGGTAATCGAGACCAGCAGATACAGAGTGTGTTTCGAGGATCTGTCCGTCGGTGTTCTGGATAACGTAGGTTCGCACTCCGTGAAGAACACCCTTTGTTCCTGCAGAAAGCGTTGCACTGTGTCGTCCCGTCTCAACGCCATCTCCACCAGCTTCGACACCTAGAAGCTTAACCGAAAGGTCCTTGGAGAATGGGTAGAACATGCCTGCCGCGTTACTTCCACCACCAACGCACGCAACTACAGCATCGGGAAGCTTGCCGCGTTTCGCCTGCATCTGCTCCTTGGTCTCGTTTCCAATAATCGACTGGAAAGTACGCACAATTGTCGGGAACGGGTGGGGTCCAATCGCAGATCCCACAACGTAGTGCGTCGTGTCAAGGTTAACAACCCAGGCACGCATGGCCTCGTTGACTGCATCGCGGAGAGTCTGAGATCCAGCCTCGATGGCCACGACCTGCGCACCAAGCAGCTTGATGCGGAACACATTAAGAGCCTGGCGCCTGACATCCTCAGCGCCCATGTAAATGGTACACTTCATGTTGAACTTGGCGCACACAGTCGCTGTTGCAACACCGTGCTGGCCAGCTCCTGTTTCCGCAATAATCTCAGTCTTTCCCAATCTCCTCGCAACCAATACCTGACCGAGTGCATTGTTGATCTTGTGACTTCCTGTGTGGTTGAGGTCCTCTCGCTTCAGCCAGATGTTCGCTCCTCCAGCATGCTCAGTGAGGCGCTCAGCAAGATGCAAGTGTCCGGGTCTGCCCATCCATTCATAGTATGAGCGGTACTCCTCCCAGAACTTGGGGTCATCTATCGCTGTATTAAAGCCATCTTCAAGCTCCCGGAGACAGTCCATGAGTGATTCAGGCACATACTGGCCTCCAAACTCGCCAAACCGTGCGGGGAACTTGTGCTTCTCTTTGAAGTCATCATCTCCGTTTGCGTCCTCGGTATTGAGCATGTCCAGCTGGTCGGCAAGGCCAGGTCCATCGGGGGTATCAGCATCAGTAATGACCTTGTCCACGTGAACACCAGTTGGCTCCTTAGCATCGTTCAAAGTCTCAATGATGCCAACCTCGCGTGTTGTCTCCCGGCTGCTCTTTCCACAGATGCCGTCGCAGTACTCTTGAACCGCCTTTGCGCCAGTGCCAGGTGCAGCCTTGAGCAGAGTGTTGATAATTTGGCTACCAATGACGACACCTTCAGCAATCTTGCCCACGCTCAAAAAGTGGTCGCGCGTGCTGACACCAAAACCAACAGCCGCTGGCACATTTCCAGAGTACTTGTGCACGCGCTCGAGAAGCTGGGGAAGGGCGGCATTCATGGTTCCGGTAGCGCCAGTAACGCCCATACGAGAGACGACGTAGATGAAAGAATCGGCAATCTTGCAGAGTACGCGCATACGGTGCTCCGAGGTAGCTGGCGCAATCAGAGGGACGTAGGAGAGGCTGCCCGTCATAATCAGTTCTGTCTTTTGTCCAATTGACTGCCAAACTCACCCATAGCTGCGGCAGAAGTTCCTGAAGCGCAGAGCCTCCTCAGGTGGGAGATCTACCATGATGAAGCCGTTGGCACCAGCTTCCTTTGCATCCTGCAACATCTTCTCCTCGCCGTAGCTCAGCAGAGGGTTGTAGTATCCCATGAGCAGGACAGGTGCCTTGAGACCGCGCTTTCTCGCATCGCGGACCATTTGGAGGACATGTGAAATCGTGACGCCATTTTTGAGAGCTTGCTATAGACACACAGTGTCAGGTGGGGTTGATGCGGGGAGTGGCGAGTTGAGTCAACGTACAGTGTTCGCTGTCTGAATGACTGGACCGTCTGCAATGGGATCGGTGAAAGGCATGCCGAGCTCAATGATGTCTGGAAGCATTAATCGCTTGTCCTGTCATGTTGCAAGAGCGATTGCTTGTGGTGCATACCTGAGCCGCCCGCCTCCATGGCCAACATGATGTCGGGTGTCTCTTCGGCGGTAGGGAAGCCTGCAGTCACATACGTGACGAGGGCAGACTAGACATTATCAACAATCAATTTCTCTCCAAAACGACACCAAAACGTACCCTGCCCTCCTTCTTGCATTGCGCAAACGTCTTCTTGATTCCGTCCATGATGCTGAGTACCGACGATGAAGTTGTGATAATGAAGCAAATCCGGATACGGCGTCCTTTTTTAACAATGTAACCGTGAGTCACAGAGTACGGAAAGGGGCGGATGACTTGGGGAGCAGTATGGAGACGTATGAGTCTTTGTGTTCACAATTTATTGAGGCCGAAAGCGGCATGTCGGAGGGGTCCTTAGGCCCGGCACCGTTGATTGGATGACGTGGCTGAGGGGTGCAGGAACACCATTGCTTCTAGAAGGCCAGTCCAGCCTCGCTGTCCGATTTTTCCGCGTCAACGTCATGTGGCAATAATGCGGGTCGACGATGCAACATCTTCAGCGCTGTAATACATATCCCCTGATATTTCCGCCTCGTATACTGAGTGTGCGTTGAGTCGGACATGGTTGGAATAATGTACCATGCTATTACACATCGTATGCCTGAAACTCTCTCAGATTGATTCATGTTATACCTCGGCGTATCTTATTCCGGCTCTTTTTTTTCCTTTGTGAGAACACCTTGCATATTATTGAAACTGTCCCTAGATATCAGTAGAGTAATGGGCTCATATCGTCAGGGACATCACGCTTTGTAGTTTCATTTTCGGACATGTTTAGATAAAAAGCAGTTCTTGGTGGGCCCTAACGCGTATTCTTGCCTCATCTTGCTGAAAGCAGAATGTTGTTGGCCAATTTATGGACTCCAGCTCCGCTTTTGTATTTGACCTTTTATGTGACCACAAAGCCTTCTTCCAAATCTGGATTCGGTCACCTGATGGCTGCTATTGACCATGCTCACGGATCTTGACGGAAGACACTGTGAATGCACAATGATGACTCCATGTGCTCAAGTAAGGAATCCAGAAGCCTACAAATCCCAGTAATGCCGTAAAGAAGCCATTCGACTTCAGCTGATCAATAGAAATAAGCGAACGTACATGTGTTTGAGTTTGTACAGCGACACTTGACATGAACTACCACGTTACAAATGATCTTGGGGGCTTGGCAATATGTTCTTAGATGGCCGAAGATGAATAGAGGACTAAGTTCAGAATCTGAAAATGTTCAATCAACAAAAGCCACCTCTTTTGCAGCTTTACCCTCAGATACGTTGTGCTGAGAACAAGAGGTATCTATATAGAATACGTTAACTGCATCGAATGAAATAGATCAACCTCTGTTTGTAAACCACATCATGCCAAAGACCATGCGTCTCATTTACGCTATCTATTTTGTTCATAGATAGAAACCTTGAAATCAACACTGTCTTTGATTTCCAACAAGATTTTATGCAGGACCGAATACAACATTCCATGAGATTCGCCAGTTCAGCATAGTATAGCGCTTTACACACTCGTTCCAGGTTCGACAGCTATGCAGCAGCGGCGTACTTATTTCACCCTTTCAATCACGTTTTTTTCGGCCGCTAGTGTTGATCTTTGGGCAAACCTTGATAGGACTCTGATGTGCTGCCGAGAGGTTTGGGCTGGGAAGGGATATCCGCTGTGACTATTTATATTTCTCTCTGCAGCCCAATCTACATAAGTATTGTAGAATCCTGTTCAGCAATACATACTCTTTGGCTCCTGTCCCTTCCCCACGAAAAATTGCTCTCGAGCAAGATTCGAAGCTCTGTTGAAAGCACTTCGATTCAACCCAAACTCCCCACACATCAAGCCATTTTCTCAGGTATAAATTCGATCTGTAACCTACCCATACTTTTGACTTTGCAGTCCACAATCTTAGTATACGCTAAACCCAGCACAAAAACGCCAGCCCAAATGCCCATCAGAATATAGAAGTAAAACACAGGATTCCCGTCTCAGATGAGCAGCGCTTCCAATGTGCTGCTACGTACTAGCCCAGGGAAAAAAACGTACAACTGTCTCTCTGAACAGTAGTATCATACACTTGGTAGGTCCCAAGCAGCGACATCGCATTGTCGACAAAGAGAACCTCTACCGCACTCCATACCTCCTATGCAACGTCCCCCACTCGGAGTCAAAAAACCTGCCAAAACCTCGAATCTCGCACATGCGGTTGAAGCATTTCTGGCAAAGTTGGTTGCGCAACCTCGTTCTCTCACAGCGGCCATCTCGTCTGGGATCTCGCTCCCAACTCGGATCGGGCTGTCCGTGTTTATCTAGCGGGCCAATCTTCCAGTTGGCATCGATGCGGCGTCGCAACCTCGTATCGTCGAATGCGCAGGGAAAGCCTAGACGGTCACCGTCGAATTCTTCAAGCCAGGTGCAGTTTTTCTCCCTTGCTTTGCGGTAGCACCGCACGCACAGCTGTCCGCGATGGCGCACCGTACCGCACAGACGCGAATCCTTTGGGTTGAAATTGCGGCGCCACGAGTGAGAGCGGTATTCTGGATCTTTACAGGCACACAAGAATGACCAGCCTTTTCTGATGCGCTCGGTGGTTTCCAGTTCGAGTTGGCGTTTGTATGTGTCGATGACTTGGTTTATTGATTCCGTATCTGGCAGCGTTGCTGACCGCTTGTATAGCTCCTCAAAGCTCATATTCTTACACCATGAGCATATCTCTGGACCTTGTTCTTGCCCTTCTGGACAAGAGTCACAAGCAGCGCCTAGTAGGCAGTGGGTCCTTGGAGGCGGAGCTCGCATGACAAGCAAAAATCGTACAGCGATGAATCTTACAGTGTTAGTAGCAACAGTATCAGGGAGAAGATTACTTACTTTGAAGGGTCAATCCAAGTTATTTCGGGTCTGAACTTAGGATTGTGTTGTAGCCCTCCACATCGTCGTCGGATTCCTCACTGCTCTCCTCTGAGCTTGCCGACCTCGTGACGACTTTGTCGACTACCTCATGGCAGAGCCCAGTTGGTGTAAAGTACTGTAGGACCCTGATCTTCCGTAGTCGTCTCCTCCAGCACTTTGAACAAGCAGTACCTTTTCTGCGAACAGACGGGCAGTCGAGACGGGTGCCGCGGAGGCTCAAGTCAAGCAGTCGCCACCGACAATGCTGGTAATCGGGATCTTCAAAGGCGCACAGGTAACGACCACGTGCCTCGATGTTTCTCTTCAACACTTGTTTACGCGCAGTTTCTTCGTTGATGGATAGAATAGCAATAGAGTTGTTGTTGGCCCACACGCGGAGCTGTTGCGGATCGTGTCGTTGGAGACAGTCTGGACACACCCGATGTGAAACTTGGATCTTCCTCCCAATGCCGAGACAATGAGGTCCAGAAAGGCATTCGACGATTGGTGGGGGCTTGAATAGCGAGTCGGCAGCCGAAGACATTGGCTGGCGCCGAGAACCTGATAGCCTGGACTTCCGCGCTCGACTCCTTTACGTTTAGTTCAACGTCCTTGCATCTCGCCTTGTGTGACGTGCTATTTCCGGGGTGAGCGTTTGTGACGTCTGATACGGTACTCCGGATTCCTGTACCACATGATAAGACGCTTTGGAGTAGGAAGAGTCTTCAGTCAGGCACTCTAGGGTCGCATTTTGCATGCGATGAAAAAAGGATAGCGGAGGAGGGGATTAGCCGTTTCCGGGATCATGAGTAACAGCCAATGCAATCGAGCGAACCCTTTCAGACGCGGCAAGCTATGGTCACATCGATGGAAGCTTCTTGTGGCGTAGAATCTGTCCGACAATTCGTCTCAATACTGACTTGGCGGCGTGTGGCCCTGATCAGCTCGGTTGGCTAACGAACGTTGTGGCCAAACCACATCCTTGGGCCAATTAGCCACTGCCCGTAAGGAGACGCTCATGAACACTATATCGGGCGTTAGGATGCGCTTTGCCCAAAAGCTCTGATCACTCCGGGGTAGCAGTTTTACGGTCAGAGCATGCACACAATGCCGGCCGGCTCGTAACATGTTAGCTGAACCGGATCTCACACGTACAGCCCGGCTTCTGCCGGTCTCATTCGTCGGGCGAGGGCTGGAAAATAGTGGCGTTCAGAAGAACTTTGTACATGCAGTATGAACATAGTATGACTGCCGAATCTCCGAAGGCTGAAACTCGCCGTGATTCGATGATGCCATGATAAAGTTTCGCTTCCAACATCCTAAACGTTGCTGGAGATCATCGCGCACGTGCGAAGACTTTGCTGATGAAGCCCAAGCTACTGACTCGTCCCGGTCCATCCGCCTGACAATGTAACCAAGTCTGCGTCGTTATCTGAAACGCTGTACTATATCTCTACCTTCTTGCTCTTGCCAGCGTTGTGCAACGGGCTACGCCTGCGGTACAAGCGAACAATCGCTAAATTCCGATCAAGAACATCCTTGTAACACCATGTGCTGATCGACGTCTAGTTCACAGAAACGACCTGTGCATACTGGTCTGTCTGTACCACCTGGGCACTGATCATCGAAGCTTCCAGTGGGACTAGTATTGCCTTTGATGGACATATGCAATCAAGGAAGGTAATGCACTATCCACTCAGCGTTCGTTGTTCAGGTATGCGCTGCAGATAACGTTCGGCTTTACCCATGTTAGATCTTGGTAATGTGATCACGGAGCTCTCACAGGATGTGCCCAAATCTCGACCAATTTGCCTGCACCTGACTCCAGATTTGGTAGCATATGCTATGCAAAGGAGTGAAGAATCAGGCTAAGTATGACCGAACAAGTGGATTGCCACAGTGGATACCTTTTGAGCACGCTGAGCTTGCCTAAAGCAATACACAATGTAGCGTTACAGTACGCGTATGCAATGCATGCGTTCTGTAGGATAGTACAGCTGCCCTGCGGGATGGTGGAGTACTTGAAGACGGTTCAAATGTTTGGTTTGTGCAGTCCCGCCTGACTGTACATGTTGCGTCCCTAGCTCTGAACAGGTTAGGTAGCTCGAGCTTCTCCTGTAGGCGGCCTAATAAGACGGCTGGCAATAATCAACATTACGGGGGAAGAGGGGTCACCTGAACAGTTTCATATTGCAAGGACCACTCTCGACGTTGACTCTTGACACTGCACGACGAACTTGCGCTTGATGCATGGGACTGCAGAAAAGACGTACGTAACTCGCATAACCGCCATATGCCGCAACTTGAGCTGAAATCGGATCTACACATTGGCTTCTTTGTGCGAGTAGTAGTGTTTCGTGACGGTAGAGGGCACCGTATCGAGGCTGGCTGAGAGCTACGGCCAGGGAACAAGAGAAGGAGAGGGTTATCATGATTCGCTCGATGACACTGTGTTGACCTTGTCTGTAGCGGATAGTCCGAGGAGTCATTACCTCACTTCGCACCCCGGATAGGGCTGATGTTACACACTACGAGGCTGACGGCTCCATGGCCCAAGCGCGTAGTCTCCATTGGGAGATTGCTGCGGAGGCTGGCTGGAGTACTTACGTCGTACACGTATCGTACTCTCCGTGTCGGTTCTGCTCCCGTCGGGCTGCCTCTGGTGGTTGAGGGTTGCTGTGGCAAGACGTCCTACGTGGGGTCGGCTAAGACTCGGCAAAGCTGTAAGTCCTGTATATACGTCGGTCGCCCCAGGCAAGCGGTTGTGTATATGCAAGCCCTTGGGATCTTCGTCGCCCCTGTCCGAGGTGGCACTGCGCAGAGACCTCGGCGGCGGCGAAAGGAAGCGCGGATGGAAATAAGTATGTTGTTGGCCTGTTCTTTTTGACGCGCGGCTGAATCAACACACTGGCTCTGAAGCACGGGCCGTGTATCCCTGCGCCTTCACTCAATGAAAACATGTGCAACAACGTGCAACAATAACATTGCCTCCCGAGCCGTACGAGCAAGTACGTCACGGTACGCGCCCCGGGAGACTCTGACCCTGCTGCCATCTTCCTCTACGACAAGCATCTGAGGCTGGCTGAATGCTCTGGGGCTCCAGCTTTCTTCTTCGGGGCCGCTCTGCCCCTGAGAGCGCATCATCACCACCACCACCACTTGGCAGCCCCGACGAAGCTTCTGATGACGAAGTTGCGCCTTCGGAGGTTCGGCACATTGATGCTTCAGAATTGCAGCCCACTATTGTTTTTGATGACAGTGGTGACTCCATCTTGGTCTTGGGCACCGATTCGTCGGGCCACCAGCCCGTCCAGGTATCCAGGACGGCCATGATTCTGGCTAGTCCGGTGTGGAAGAAGATATTCGAGCGGCACTGGAATGAGAATGGAACGGCCGCTATCCCCTTACCCGACGACGAGCTAGATGCAATGCACATTGCCCTCCGAATAGCTCATCTCCGCTTCCACGAATTGCCCAAGAAGAATGGACTCACCATCGATGCCCTTCTCCAACTTTCAGTCGTGTGCGACAGATACGACCTTGTCAAGCTGGTTCGACCCTTCTTGGATCTCTACGGCTGGGCTCAGTGCCACTACCCCGATACCACTTCAGGGGAACGATGCCACCCGGCCTGGTTCTTCGTGGCATGGACCTTTGGCTACAAGGACAGCTTCCAAAACCTTGCCAAGTTTGTGGTAAAAAGGACTGGCTTAGATCAACGTGGGAATGCAATGATGGATAGTGGCCAGGCATTTCCGCTTCATATGCCGCCCGCACTACTTGGTAAGCCGCCTCGCTGTCCTTTGTTCAAACACCTTCACGCTTTACTGACGCTCTCAAAGAACGAATAATGGAAATCCGAGAAGCCACTCTTACAGCCATGCTTGATGTTCTCTACGATATTTTGGACGACATCACACACGTATATGTGTGTCAAGTCGACGAATCATGTGAGCAAAAGTGTCGCGCCATGGTTTTGGGTTCATTCATCTCCTTCCTCCTAGAAAGCAATCTCTACCCAGTACGACGCGCGGCTTCCGGGACTTCTTTGAGTATTCAGCAATTATATGATCATGCAAATGCTGCTGAGATTCTTACGTTTGAATCGCACGACTATGCGGAGATGGCAGCCCATGTAAAGCGAACCAATTGCGACCCGGCAAAAGCTACGGCCGATACATTCAAACACCAAGGTGGTCTTATCCTCCACAAAAAGTGCTTTGGAGCATTTCATCTTCGGTCGAAACTGCGAGCGATTTATTCGGACATCGATTCGGTGGTGCTCCCATCTCATATACAACATATGGATGAGCAGGCTGCAAAGTAATTACCCTGGTCTAGCCTCCAAACGGTTCTTTTTATAGACGAATGATGTTGGATCAAACTCACCAGGCGCCGACAGTGATGTTGGTGTCAAACCGGCTTTAGTCCGTCTGCACGCTCCACAGGCCGTTCATCGCTAGTGCTACCTCATACGTACAGCTTGGGCGAGAGCGATTTTCTAGTCTCAGGCACCGAGGTGTTATCTCCATTCTTCCGTGTTCCGACCAGACTTGAGCCAGTAGCACGTACTGTGTAATCCACTCATCACATAGTCGCTATCGCTTGTGGAAGCTGGCAATGCAAGGTTCGCGCTAACGCGTGTGAGAAGGCCACCCCGCTCCCAGCAAGACTTGGTACTTGGCGACCTCTTCTTCGACCTTCCGGATACAGCCGGTCCAACTTGAGCATTCCACCAAATTGATTATGCTCCGAGATGCAGCCAAGTATGCCGTCGATGAAATTGCCTGTTTATGACGGCAAAGATGGGACTGGCAACAGATAACCCATGCTTGGAGGAATTGGCGGCAAACATGCCCCCCACGTACTACGTAGTAAATAAATACTACACCGCCCATGCTCGGTACTTTGTCCTGTAGGAACATTCGTCACGACATGTTTCCATCCGCTCGCTCCGCGGCCATTGCGCTGTTGGCACTAGCCGCGCCTTCTCTCGCTCAAGTCCCATCTGAGCCTGCGGGCCTCAAGGTGCTCGAGTCGCGCTTCGGAGATGGTGTGAAGATTACTTACAAAGAGGTTGGAAGCCATTGGAAAAAGATCGTTTTGTATCACAGCCAGATTATCTAATAGTAATGTATAGAACAAGCTTTGTGAGACTATACCAGACGTCAAATCATATTCCGGTTATGTCTACCTACCCCCCGGAACCGCCGACTTGGGTCAGGGACAGGATTATCCTATCAATACCGTAAGCAGCATGTCGCTATGGCTCATTTGTTGAGATCCTAAGTTCTTGCTCTAGTTCTTTTGGTTTTTTGAAGCCCGTGACGATCCGGCCAATGCACCACTTACAATCTGGTTGAACGGTGGACCGGGTTCGTCCTCAATGTATGGATTGCTCGAGGAAAATGGGCCGTGCTACGCAAACCCAGACTCAAACTCAACGAGACCAGCTGAATGGAGCTGGAACAGAGCATCGAACATGCTCTATCTCGATCAACCCGTGCAGGTTGGCTTGTGAGTTCTCTTATCTAAGAGGGCCATGGCACGTGAATTGACAATTGTTTCCAGTTCATACGACACTTTGACAAATGTCACCAGAAACCTTGCTACGGGACAGGTCACGGTGTTGAATGACACCACACCTCTCCCTGAACAAAACACTACTTTTCTTACAGGCACCTATCCTAGCCGTAACCCCAACACCACATTTTTCGGTAGCGTCAATGGCGCCGTGGCAGCGTGGGAGTTTGCGCAGGCTTGGTTCCAAGAGTTTCCTCACATTGTGCCCAATGACACTCGCATTAGTCTCGCAGCCCAGTCGTACGGTGGACGCTATGGACCCGCTATGATGTCTTTCTGGGAGGAACAAAATCAGAAGATTGAGAATGGCACTCTCAAGGAAGGCTACGTTATGCACTTGGATACCCTGCTTCTTATTTCCGGCTGCATCGACCGCTACATCCAGTTTCCCTACTATCCTCAACAGGCTTACAAAGGCAACGGATATGGATTTGAAGCCGTCAACGAGACGATCTACAATGGCATGGTAGCTGCTGTCCCAGAGTGTCTAGAGAGGATTCAAAACTGCCGCGATGCCGCTGCTGTGTCTGATCCGGAAAACCTAGGCATCGACGCTGGTGTCAATCGCATTTGCGAGGGTGCAGAAACCTTTTGCCGTAACAACATCGTCACCCCCTACAACAACTATGCTGGGCGCGACTACTACGATATTTCCACGCCATCACCTCCACCCTTCCCACCGCCATTCCACGAGGGCTATCTGAACCGCGAGTGGGTCCAGGCGGAGCTCGGTGTGCCTCTCAACTGGACGGGTAGCTCCCCGCAGGCTTCAACCGCCTACCGTGCCATTGGCGACTACCCGCGTGACGGATGGATTGAGGATCTCGGCTTCCTTCTTGACAACGGGATCAAGGTATCACTAGTGTATGGAGATCTCGACTTCGCCTGCCCCGTAAGTATCATTATGCCCAACGCAACCCTTACTCATGCAATCTCCTTGCTAACAAAAAGACATATCAGTGGGGCGGTGGCGATGCTGTGGCCAAAGCAATCAACTGGACAGGGTCTGCCGGGTATGCATCTGCGCAGTACGCCGAGATTCAGACAAACGACTCATACGTCGGCGGTCTCGTCCGCCAATACGGAAACTTGAGTTACATCCGCACCTACCAAGCCGGCCACGCCATTCCTGCATACCAGCCCGAGACGGCTTTCAAGATCTTCACGCGTGCCTTATTCAACCTTGATATTGCTACCGGCACCGAGTCGACTGCCGGCACGGATGATGAGAGCACGTACATGAGCACAGGACGGCCCGATCCAAATGTGCAGTTTGAGGCGTATACATCCGAAAGGCTAACGTTTTGCTATACTTGGGATCTCGGCTCCTGCACTGAGGATCAGGTCGATGCAGTGTTGGATGGATCCGCCGAGATTTGCCAGTACCTGGTTGTGGATGCAAACTCGACGCAATTGTTTCCCGAGGTGATTGCTGGATGCCGCGGCGGCAACGCTAGTATCTCTGGCATTCATTATTAAAAACAAAGAAACATCCGCCGAGGTTGTTCGGAGGCATCGCAGCTAAGACAATGAGTAGACGATAGGAATGTTTGCGGGGTCGGGAACTTGGCGTCACGGGGCCATACCAGTCTTCTTTCCCCGATCCGAATCCGAGTAAGATAAAAATGAATAACGACAAGAGATATTGCGTAAAAGCTTCTCGTAACATGAAACACGATGACTTGTTCTCCAGAAAACCACTTTTGCAGCATCTTCCGTTATCCTTGATCGGTGAACTGGTGGCGATGCACAGACAATCACGATAGACCCTTGATTGTCGCTTTTTCTTTGCTTTTTGACAACACCCACGTGTATTCCCATACGCCCGAAGAAAAAGAAAGCAAATAATAATCACTAATATGAAAAAAATACTCGGTTGGACTAGGCACACTCACATAGTATCGGGCAGCTAGGTAGAATAAACAAAGTTACGGTTAGGAAAAGAAAACAAGGGATACCATCTAATCATCGCTAAGATTAACGCCTCCGAACTTCTCTGCTTTCTTCCTCTGCAACAAATCCGCATCATTGGCGAGGTCAAGGCCGTGGTCCTTTTTCTTACCCTCCGCTGCATGTCCACTGCCCTTGCTGTGCGTCTCACTGTCCACATGGCCTCCGTTGTGCGCACCAGACTCCTCGTTCTGAGCCTTGGTACCACCTACGGGACCCCCATCAGTACTACCATGAGTACCATTCTTCAGACCAGAAGACGCATCAGCCCCGCCTTCACTTAGGTTGACACCGCCAAATTTCTCAGCCTTCTTCCTTTGCAGCTGATCCGCATCATTGGCGACATCGTGACCGTGACCCTGATTCTTAACTTGCGTCTCAGCACTCGCATGGCCAACAGCGCCGCCATCACTGCTTCCCCCATTAGTGCTACCATGGGCCTTGCTCTTCCCCACAGAAGACGCATCAGCCTCATCGTCACCTAGGTTCACGCCCCCAAACTTCTCTGCTTTCTTCCTCTGCAACAGATCCGCCTCGTGGCCGACATCGTGACCATGCTCCTTACTCTTACCCTGCATCTCTCCACTGTCATGCGTACCGAATGACTCCTCAGTCTTCCCCTTGGTACTGCCATCAGCATGTCCCACAGGACCTCCATTAGCAGTACCACTCGCTCCACTATTCTCACCACCAACCTCTTCATCATCCTGTAGATTGACACCCCCAAACTTCTCAGCCTTCCTCCTCTGCAGTAAATCCGCATCACACGCTCCTCCACCCTGTCCCTTCTCCTGCTCACCTCCATCCAACGTAGCCTCCCCATGCAACATCTCCACATCCGCATGTCCTCCAGCTCCACTACCTACATCCTCCGACCCCACCGCATCTTTGACCCGCTGCTCGCGTGCGTGCGCCGCCGAGTCGTGCGACGTCGCGCCCGCGATGCCGGCTTCGTCGGTGTCTAGTTTGGAGTGTTTTTGCTGGATGTGCGAGGTTGGGGAGGGGGAGGTGTGGTGGGGTTCTGAGCGCTTTTTCGAGTCGGATTGGGAGGTGGATGTTTGGGTTGCGGTGCCGCCGCCTGAGAGGCCGGGGAGGGCTGTGGTGATGGTGGGTCAGTTTGGTATACGTAGATCTGTTGGAGTGTGTTCTTTTGGGTTGTTGTAATGGATGGATAGGGTGGGGAACGTACTGTCTCCTTTTTCGCCCTCGGGCATGGGTGCTACGTGTTTGGTGTGTTGGAGGGAGTTCTGTAGTTAGGTTAGCTACACTCATGGCTTCTTGTTCGATTACGTGTGGTGAATGGGTATAGTAGAGGGAGTGGGCTTGTATTGGAGAAGGCACCATACATCTCCAGTTGTACCGTGAAGAATCTCATGGCCTTCGATGGGTCCGTTGTCACTGGATCCGTCTCCGTTACGAGGCATCTTTGTAATATCTAAATTCTTTCAAGATACTTGAGTTGTAATATGATTGTTTGTTCGTTGAAATCTCGTGATTGTTATGCTAAGACAAGAAGAAAAGTATTCACGCAAATTCAAGTTTTGCTCTTCTCGTCCCATGACGCCCTTTTATTCCATCAACATCTACCCTAATTGTCTAGCTGAAAGTTGGCAATCGCGTGGCTTCCACTTTCATGGTCAAGCGACGTCATAGTCTGAGGCGTGGTGTTGTGGCACTAACATGCGCCACTGAACAACGACGGAGCAGGTCCCGGGGCTAGTACCTATGTATGACATGCACTATTTCAACTCCTTTTCGCGCAACCAAGGCTTCGTGTTGTTTTCAGCTAAATGATGTACGGGGCTGGTGGTACGCGTGTGTGCTTGGTACTGGTGATTGTCGTGTCGTGTCATGGTCTCTTTGTGGAAGGTGGGTTGGCATTTAGACTACAAATTCCGGGAAAAAGTACATGCATACAATACGAGACAATAGATAGTGTTGCCGTCGGAATACCCCGATCATCTATTGACGAAGGAGATAATAGGCTTAATAAACAACTCGATGCTTCCAAAGCGGCGCCTTCCGTACACTGTCAATATCCCACTCTACCTTGCCTTTCTCATTCATGATAGCGCCTTCATCCGTGACTCGAGTTCCAAATGTGCCAAGGTCCTCCTGTAGCTCAGCAACCTCGTGCTTGCTGATGCCGGGACGATCCCTGGGGAGCCATATGACGTCTTGGCGTTCAGCTAAGACTGGATGCAGGTAGGCCTCAATGACTTCTTTTTTCGTATATGGTGGGACAGGGCGGCAAAATCGAGTTGCGAGAGATGCAGAGATATCGCTAGTAGATAGCGTATGTGGTGCCAATATCCTCTTTAACAACGATCGCTGTGTTGAGGCGTCGGCAGGAGGTGCAATACCAGCAGCTTCAGAGCCTTTGATAGCTCGCTGCTCGCTATTGTAGCGGGAAACAAGAGCTTGATCAGACCGGATACCATCTTTCTTATACCCAGGAGACACACGGTTGGCGGTAGAAAAATGTCCGGCTTCGGCATTGCTCAGTTGCCCCGAGTGCTCAGAGTCGTCGAGCAGGTTCAACTGCTTAACCTTTCGCTTCATGAAGATGTGGAAGATGACCGTTGCAACGATCAACACCATTTGAAGGACGGTCGGCCCAACAGAGGTAATGCTACCACCGATACCAATACCAAAAAGACCCAGCAGACAGAGTTCTCCAAGGTATACTCCAACCATGAGCTGTTCCAGAGCGCGCGCATAGAACCCTCCCTTGGTATCGATTTGCGTGTCGTGAACGTACATCATGTTGTATCGGAACGCAACGTAAATCATTCCGATACCGACTGCTGCAAAGCCCAGAACAAGCGGCGCAATCGTGGCATAGCAGATGGCAATGACGCCCAAATTTGTCCATTTCGGGTACTCTGCGCCCCAGGATGGTTCGCCCAATGCCACATAACGATTGTACTTCTTCCTCGGCGTTTTGGCGAATTTGCTTAGAATAACGACGCCCACCAAGCCCCCAATATTGAAAAGATGTTTCGAAGATATAGCTAGACCGAAGAGGATGAAATACGAAATGTAAAAGTTGGAGGCCTTTGGTAGGTTCTTGGATAGCAGACCGACGGCACTTTTGGGGTCGGAGACGATCTGGCTGGCTACTGCCGCGGCAGCCGAGGTGAACGTTGTAATGAGAAAAACTTGAACAACTTGAAAGGCAAAGTACCATTTCTGTGTTTGTTGTTCGACCTGGGAGATGGTGACTGCACCGGCCAACTTGGCAACGACTGTCAAAACGTTAGTTGAGAAAGGTGTAGGAAGACCGATCTTGAGAACATACCGCGACAGATGACGGGGACTAAAGCCATGAGAATAGCGAGTGCAACGACTGGCAAGAGTCCAGTCACGACACCAAGGATAACCTCGGGAATTTCGTTGATAAATGACAAAAACGGCACATTCTCTGTGAGGTAGTTGATGTTGCTGATGGAACCAACTACAGCAACAGGGATAGACCAGAAGAGAATCATAGCTGAAATGAAGATTGTGGCGAGGAGGTGGCGCAGAGATCTGCCTTTGGAGCCCATGTTGAGATTCTTCCAGATGACTTCCTCCGGCAAAACACCCATCTGTCTAGAGCTAAACTTGGTGGGCCTGCGATGTTGATTTGTGTTGAAGGCGGCCTCAGCCGCGATTATCGTGTCAAATTCGATGAATACCGCGCTGTCAAGCTTTTCCTTCCCAGTGAGATGCGAACGTTGCGCAGTCTGGACCTTGGGGAGCAGTTCCTTGATCTGGTTGCGAAAGTAATCAATTGAGTCCACCTTTTTACCAATCAAAAACTTGGTCTTGTGTGTTGGGCGCAATGCCTTGTCATATGTGCCTTTCTCACTGCCCTTCTTTTTTTGCTGTTTGGTGACCTTTTGCATGAACTTTGTTTCGCCGGCCTCAAGTTTAATGACAGCCTTGTCGAGGTCTGCGACATCGTCGTCTAGGTCGTTCACATTCGGAACAAGCCAAATTTGGGCGACTCTGGGAAACATGTTATGAAGCTCTTCAAGAGATAGAGACTCTTGCGGGACATCGGTAAAGAGGACTGTACGCTGGGAGATGCGACTCGCATTCCATGTGGTCAAGCAGTAAGCTTTTCTGAGTTTGACCAGGTACAGCATTTCTCTGTAGATAAGGAATAAGACCCAGCCGAAGAAAATCCAAGCAATTAATGCGTGGGCAAAGTAGCGTGCTTCATTCTCGACGTTGGAGAAGCTGAGAATGTCCAGACCAGATTCGCCACCACCACCTGTGGCATTGACAGGGAAGAGAACAGGCCAGGTAATAACGGCACCTACAAAGGCCATCAAAGTGAGTACCTTTAGGAAACGCATGTAGAGATATGCATCGAGAGAGTGGTGATTGAGGACGTATTCGTCACTCAAGTTGGTGAATTTCTTAACCCAGCCTAGGAAACCCTGGCCTGCTGGAGGTGTTTTCTCACTGCATCGTATCATCAGAAAGTATTATTGTCAACTAAGTTGGGAAAGCGTACTCTTCTAGAAGTGCATCGTGATATGTTCGTGGGGCATAGAGGCGCCTCTGCTTGTTACGCAACACCAAGAATAAGGTAACCAGAGCAACAGCAACGATAAAACTGGGCACGAGAGTTGAGACAAGGGCGGATAATGAGGATCCACCACCGCGGTGGCTACCTTGTTGCTCAGACATGGCGACTGTGGGGAAGAGGAAGAGGCCGCAATGCGGGGACAGAGGCTATAATGTTCGTACTTGCGAGGTCCAGCAGCGTCCTATGTAGTTGGTGCACATGCAGCGACGTTGAAAAATGGGAATTGCATCATAGGAGCCATTTTGTGGAAGAGTTTCCATAAAAGATCCAATGTCATAGTGCATTGTCCGGCACGGCACTTTCGATTAGTGGCTTTGCTGTGATCCAAGCGTCGTACAACATGTGAAGCAGAAATAAAAGGGATGAGCGCGGAGTATAGGGCGATGAGAATGATAAGCGGTATGGGATAGGCTAGAGTGTGCAGTTACGTCGATCCAAGACGGTTGTGTGGCACTTAGTAAAGCTTGTGGATACGAGGCACATGGTGATGATGCGGGAGCTAATTTGGTGCGTCCATGTCGTCATTCACATGTCTGCCATGAGTACGGGTTATTTTGCCAATAACAGTATGAACCGTGACCCCTTTCCTCAAGCATTTCGTCTGTATGTAGTTAATATCTGCTTAGAAGGACATGACGCAATCACAAAGCAAAGTCTGATTGATGCAGATGGAAAAGATAATCAAGCAACAACGCGTGCTTGTACAATCATGACATAATCCAGCCCAATACTATACACTACATAGCCGTGCCATATCACGAACTAACCAATCATTACCTTAACTCATAAGTAGCCTCGTCACCGCGCCGACATTCAATGTCCTTAGATCGCTGTAATGCTGCCCCGTGCCCAAGAAGACGACTGGAATACCAGTTGCATGCACCATCGACACAAGCGTGCCCACCATATCTCCCACGGTGTCGCACTTTGAAATGACAAAGCCATCGAGATTTCGTCCTGGGCCAAAAGAGGCATTGAAGTTCCGGGCCTGAGCGACAGAGTCTGTGCCGACGAGGGCTTCGCCGACCATGAGGATCTTGTCAGGGTTGGCTAGCTTGCCAAACTTCTCGAGCGACGACATGAGTCGCTGATCGTTGTGGCGCCGACCTGCCGTATCAATGAGGACCACGTTGAAGTTGTTCTTGGTCGCAAAAGTTACGGCATCGGCAGCAATGTTAGCGGCATCCTTGCCGTAACCCTTTTCAAACAGATCGACGTGCCCGCCCTCTCTTTGGGATAGCTCCTTCAATCGATCGACGTGTACCCGTAGTTGCTCCACCGCGCCAGAACGGAAGGTATCCGCTGCTGCGATGAGCACACGATGATGGTTTTGCAGCAGGAAAAACGCAATCTTAGAGAGGTTCGTCGACTTTCCAACTCCGTTGACGCCAACAATGGACAGTACGTAGGGGCGAGTGGTAGTAGAATTCGTGTGCTGGATTTCGCGAAGCAGGTCAAGGGAAGAAGTCGGGGTAAGTATCTTGGTAAGGGCTTTCTCCATTGACGACTTGATCGTTGTCTCGATGGCTGTCATGGCCGCATTAGTAAAGCGCCCAAGTAAGAAAAGAGTGTGGAAATGACTGACTAGTAAAGCTGGGTGTTTTGATGCCCACAAGGTCACGCTCCACACTTTCGCATAGTCGTACTGCTGCTTCGCGCGCAACGTTCTTGCGCAACAAATGCTCTTCCATGCCCTTGAGAGGCTTGGCAAGATCTTCCTTGGTCAGTGTCTTGCCACCTACCACATTCCTAAACAGGCCGCCTATTGCGCCTAGACTTGACCCAACCAGGCCGCCAGCTGCAGCCGGTGTGTCCTTGTCCCTCTTTGCATTTTGGGCTGCGATAATAGCATCCATCTCATCGTCAAGGTCCTTGAGCACAAACTCGCCCTTGTTAGTTTTGCGACCCCATGTCTCCTGCTTGATCTCTTCCAATGCTTCATTTCCTGATGCGTCACCCTGTACGTCTGACTGAGAGTAATCGAGGATAGAGTCATCCTCTTCCTCCGCGCCAAACTCGCCCCACACCCTGCCCTTTTTTGCGGAAGCCTTTCCCTTTTTCTTGGCCGACGCCTCGTCACCCGACGACACAGGCGCAGAGCTGAAAGCCGAGGCTTTCTTCTTATCCCTCCGAGACATTTTGCCTCCAATCGGTCTTGCTTTACCTGTAAGCAACTGGCTCTGTGCTGGAGTGGTGGGCCTCGAAGTGTCCGGGGTAGGCACTGGCGTTGAATCGGCGCTGGTATCGTATAAGGGTCGTTGGGGTTTTTGCAAGCCCACAGGCTTGACAGCAGTGTCGTCGGCACTGTCATTATCTGTGCTTGACTCTGGGGTTGTGAGCTTGATGCTGGGGGCGCCCGAATCGCTTGCGCCTTCCAACTCGTGCATCTGGCGATCGAAGTAGGAGCCAAACTTGTCGCAGTTGACCACACTGCTGTCTGACTGGAGCTTGTCGCCATAAAGGCCGATGAATAGGGCGCGCACATTATCGAGGAGTTTGTCTATCCATGTGAGGTGAACAAGGCTCTGGTATACGGCCTATGTGGGGTGTTAGTATATGGGCATGTCCAAGAGGCAATTGCGGCGCATTTTCCGTGCCCTCGCCTCTACCGCTCTTACGGTGCAGAACATACGACAAAAATGAGCCCAACATCCTTTGCGGCAGTCCATTTGAGGGTATAACCATCTTTTTTGTACGCTGGCTTGGAACCGGTATCGTCGGCCTGGGGCTGGATGCGCTCTTCAATGAAGACGTCTCGGATCAGGCTGTTGATGACGTTTGCGCCGACAGGGACATAGGTGCGGGACCAAAGCACGACTCCTGAGGTGGTGAGTATCTCAAATGTATCGAGCATTATGGGCGAGGGTGTCGCATGAGGTGCTGGCTGGTATGCGAGAGGGGTGTGTGGTGATGGTAATGTTGGTGCGATGACGAAGGGCCGTGCGGGCCGCCTCTTGCCAGATGGTCGGAACTCGGACAGGCAGCGGAAAGCTCGAAGGCACAAATTCCACAGATACACTACACCCTCAATTCACGCCCCTTGCCTCGCCCAGTCACTCGCTGTTCCTCCTCCTGTTCCTCCATCTCGCCATCAATTTCCACAACGACTGCCGGCCCCGGTATCACGCGCAGCCATGCAGCGTCCCAACTACAACAACCCGCCGCCCGCGCATTCACCACCCCGTACGCCTCCCCCCATGTATACATATCCACTCCGGGCGCGCCTTTGCTGATACGCCACAGTGCATCATCCAATTCCACAGCACGTTTCGACAGTCCCCCAACTGCGCTCACCCCCTCCCCCGCCCTCGCAACCACAGAGCGGATATGGATACGGGCAACAGGGCGGGGGGATGCCTCCACAGCAGGGAGGCTACAACATGCACCCCTCATTTGGCGGCTTTATAAATGATCCCACGGCTCAGCTCGGCTTCCAGATGGGAAAGAGCGCCGTGGATGCGGGACAGCAATATGTTGAGCAGAATGTACGTGACGTTATGCGCAAAGCGACCGCACAGGCGACGCGCCCACTTCCCATGCCATGCGCGCATCACGACAGCTAGGCCAAGACTAACTCGCTACAATAGATTGGACGATTCGTATCTGTCTCCGCCCTCAGACACTACTTCAATGTCACGAACTCGTACGTCCTCACCAAACTGCGCATCATCCTCGTCCCGTGGTGGCATCGCCCCTGGTCCCGCCAGCAACGCCATACCTCTGATCCCGCCGCCTCCTCGGCCGCCCTCCTCTACCAACCTCCTCGCGAAGATGTCAACTCGCCAGACATGTACATTCCCATAATGGCCCTTGTCACCTACATCCTGCTCTCGACGTTGCTGGCTGGACTGAGGGGTGCCTTCCACCCAGAGCTGCTGGGTTACACAGCCACTGTCGCAATCTCCGTCACCCTGCTAGAGATTCTCATCATACGCACTGGAACCTTTCTGCTCGCCATTAGCAGCTCCTCGCAACTCCTCGATTTGGTCGCATACAGCGGCTACAAGTTTGTCCATGTTATTGTCTCGCTGCTTCTGACACACTTTGCCTCGTGGCTCGGCTTTGGCGGCACAATGGTCAACTGGATCATCTTCCTCTACTGCTACAATGCAAATGCCTTTTTCCTCCTTCGCAGCCTGCGATATGTCCTGCTTCCCGACCAGACTGGCCAAGGAAACTTTGGAGGCCCCGCCCCCGGCGGATACCCACCCAAGAACCAAAAGAACAGGCGGACCCAGTTTCTGTTCGTGTATAGTTACATTGTTCAGTTTGGCTTCATGATGTGGTTGACCAGAGTATAAGCCATGGACTGATCCTGCACCACAAACTTGGATCCCACGTCTATTCATGTTACTTTGTGAGCGTTACGCACTAGAGGCTTCATTTTCTTAGCGAGTCTATGTATTGTCCAAGGCCAGCATGGATCAAGGCCGTCTTCTGTACCATAGGAAATGAGAAGAACCAAAAAAAACAGTATTGAATGAAAAATCGTTTGCTGTTCCGTCTATAATCATGGATCCTTCCACGCGGAAGGAAGCGCGCTGAAATCATGTGTCTCCCTTGACGCCATTATTACCCATGTAACTCCTAGATACTAAATATTCCCGTGAGCCTTTTCATAACCTCCCAGAAATCACTATCCCATGACAGGCACAACCCGGCCCATGACACCCATCTGATCCATGCTCTGTTCCAGCTCCTTTGCAAAGTCAAACACCACATCGCCAAACTGTTCAATCTGGTCCTGTGCCTTGGGCGCCCCGATCAGCACAATGCCCCGTGGCACCACCACGTCCTTGACTTCGAAGCACCCAAATGCCACTACCTTAGCCAGTCCAGGGCACGACCGGAAGATCCCCGCTACAACCTCTGTATCTACTACAGGGCAAAACGACACGTTGATTTCGCGGAGATGAGGGTACTGCTGTACCCCATCAAACACTTCTGAAAACGTAGCATGCGAAATGTGACGGCACGATGAGACATCGAGATACTCGAGCCGCGGGCCAGAGTGTGACATGAGTGCACGGAAACCTTCACTTCCAAGCCCGACAGGCGACTCTAGAGGTCCATCCGGGTTGCTGTTGTCCATGTCGCGTGTTGAGTTGACATCAATGTAGCGTAGTGGCGGGTTATCCCACTCGGAGAAGAGCTCCACGTACCCAGCGTCGGTGCACTCGTGGTTCTCTGTGAAACGGAACTTGCTGAGACGATGGCACTTCTTATGGATGGTCTCCAGCACTTCATCAGTCGGGTCGCTTGTATTATCGACAAAATGCTCTAGGCACAATGTCTGCAGATTGGCGCCTACAGAGTCAATCAGATCCACTAGCTGCTCGCGCGTAATGGTATCGTAGAACCGGAGAGTAAGGTGCCTAAGGTGCTTTAGTCTGGCAATTGCGGTGATGCTCTCTGGGCCAATCTTCTTGCATCGCTCCAACTTCAGCCGCTCGAGTTTCGGACAGAAAGTAGTCAGCGCCTCCACGACCTGGTCGTCAAAGGCTGCATCCAGCCACTCCACCTTGAGTGCCTTCAGGTCATGTCCGCGCGCAATGAACAACTCAATCCACTTGTCGTTTGAAACCAGGTTGGCTCCCAGTAACTGGATCTCTTCCAAGGCCTTGGCCTTTTCGATCATGTAGTCAATGTTGCTGTCCTTCAACTGACAGCAGTTACGGAGTGACAGGCGCTTGACAGTCGGACAAACTGCAAATATCTGATCGTAATCTTCTGTCTCGAGATATGCAGCCTCGTGAATAGCAACGTTTTCCATGTCAGGTTGCAGGAAGAGCTTCATCGTCGTGGGGTTCATCGCCCGCTTCTTTGAAAAGATCTCGCTGATGCGATTCATAATCGACTCCGGCATCTCGCCCAGCTCTTCGACATCTTCCGAGTGCTTTGCCAGCTTTTCAATGCAGAGTTGCTGCAATGTCTTTGGCCCGCGCACAGTCAACCCATCAAGGCGGTTACTCTCAATCTTTCTTCGACCCTTGCGCACAACAGGCTTGCTAGCCTTCTTCTCTGCTTTAGCGTCCTTGGCCATTTCCTTGCCACATGGCGTGCATAGAAGACCGCCCTCTGGACCAGCTTTACTGTACGGTGTGACGGTGAACCGCTTATTGCAGATCTCGCAATTCTCTAGCTGACCAGGCAGTGGCTTGGCCTTCTTGTACATGTCCATAACGTCCTCAAAATCTGAGTCGTCATCTGGACCCTTCTTCTTCTTCTTAGCCGTCTTCTTGGCTGCTTTTCCCTTCTTGATCTTCGCTATGGCTTCATCTTGATCGCGTTTCCGTTTGCGAGTACGTTCAGCTGCCATTGCAGATGACTCTGCTTGTAGGTCTTCTTCAGGCTCTTCGTCCTCAGCACCCGCATTTGCAGATCCTTCCTCATTGTTGACGGCTTGCACAGCGTCCTGCTCGGCTTGTCGAACACGTTGCTGGTATGAATCGCGAATCTCTTGTGCGGAAATGTTATTTGCCTAGTGTGGCGTAATCAGCACGAGTTCTTGATAGAGCCATATTGAAGTAGTGCACGCATGAGGTCAACATACCGCCAGAAAGTCTGTCAGCGCTGAATGTGGCCCGCGGATACCCGCTCCTCTTGGTCGCCGTCCGCTCCTGTCGCCACTCGTCAGTATTGTTCGCTGAGTTCATGTGATGCAAGTTAATGGCTTACATTCTGTCGGTTCGGAGCAGTGAAAAGCAAGTGAAATGTACAAGATATGATTTATTGCCTGAGGAGGGGGGCAGCTGGTGTTGAAGTAAGTCGGAGGCTGATAAGCGGGGGTGAGACAGTGAGTGGTGAAGGCGCTTCCGGGGTCCACAGGACAGTCGCGCAATCACGTGGTGGCAATTACTTGCTGCATCGAGCAAAGTCTACCCCTGACAATTGGTTTTCTTTGCCAGTCCGCCCACACAATGCTTTACTGGGTGGCGGATTATGTCTTGATGGATATCTTGGGCTATTGCAAGTACGGGATTGATTCACTTCAGCAAGAATTAAGTCCGCAAAAGAATCCTCAAATAGTACATTGACTGTCACGAGCATTCGCATCCATATAACTTCCTTGCACAGAATTGTGTTCACGATTGCTCGCGATCCAGTTGTGTCATCCGTTCAATAACCTTGATCTCTCGGTATCAGATGCAATGATGAAGGTCTAGATGATGGTGTCGTCATCATCATAATCATCATCATCATCGTCGTCGTCGTCTTCTTCGGAATCATCAGAATCATCCCATGCATCTACAACTGGACCACTCTCGTGGGTAGTATCACCCATAGGCCTCTGCAGCACAGTTAGTTGAACAGTTGACATCACGGTCGTTTGAAGTTGGCTGCACTTACTACGAGAGGACCTCGAGGTGCAGCAGTGGTCATGGCATCATCTTTAGAATAAAGCTCGGAAGTACTGGATCGCTCAGCCACACTTGAGGTGAACGAGTGAGACGAGCTTGCCGCAGAGGCATACGAGCGACTATTCGCATTGATAGTCGAAGTTGAGCTGGTAGTAGAAGCCTTGCTGGACTGGGTGTGCCACGACTTGGTGTGAATTTCGCTCAAGCCGTCGTTGCCAGTCCTTTCACGGCCAACGGGGTAGGCGTACTCGTAAGCAATCAAGTTCTCATCTGCAGATCCATTCAGAGACATGGCCCGCTGGAAATCAGCCGACAATTTGATGCCGCCATCCTTGGCTGTGGGACGATTGGACTGGTGGTTCTCGTTGACAGTCTTCCAGTCATCATCGCCCTGGTAAAGTCAGCGTCCATCAACTCGAAAAGGTCACGACTCTGGAGATGATATGCTCAAACTCAATACATACATAGGACGAAGATGTATCGGAAGTGGCCGCTGAGAAATACTCGGGATACTGGCCATTGGAGTGATCTGGGGTGACAAAGGCCTTGTCAGGATCTTCGTATTTGTCCTCGTCAAAAGCCTCATTGGCAAGCTGACCCTCAACGCATGAGAAACACTTTGCCGTATCGGGGTTGCGGCGTTGAGACTTTGCAAAATCCTCGAGACCCTTTGTCTTTCCACACATTGTGCATTCAACCTCAACCGCTTGCTGGCCTGTACAATTCTGACAGTTGATGGGCTTGGAGATCTGGCTTGAGGTCTTGATCTGCCAACGGGCATCGGTAAGCTGCTTTGAGGAGAACTTTGCTTGGGGGAGGTTCTTGTGGCAGCGACCGCACTTGATCTTAGCGGGAAGAGCAATGCCCTTGAGACTGCGAGGGTCAGCCGGGCAGTGACAGCGCGTCCTTGGTCACTCATACCTTTCAATCTCATTTTGGCTGTAAGGAACCTGATTGCGGCGGCTTTTCATGATGGGCAGTGGGAGGATCAAGCTTTGGGCTCGTGAAGCTCAGATCGTCCAGCTGCAACGAGTAGTGCCGTGTGGAAGCAATAGTCACTGCGGTGGTGTGGCTATTTATGTCTTGTGGCTGTTGACGGTGGAAGCGAGTGTGCAGTGTGAAAGCAGAAGAATGTTAGTGCCTGCGGGTGTTTGCTGTGCGCTCAGGTAAAGGTAACAAACAGCAGGAGCGGCTATAGGATAGTGCAGGTACTTCTCTTAGCACGCAAAACAATCAAGAAACTAGATGAAACTGGGGAATTTCGAGACGTTCCTATGTATGGAAGAGAACAGTAGAGGCAATGTTGCGTCTAGAGGGGCTTATGCAAGTTGTGGGATGGCATTTTGTGAGAGTAGATGTTGAACCAGGCGTAGAACATAACTATGGAGTCAGACCAAATGGTGAAGTAAAGATGCAGCATCATCGACGGGATCCGTACAGCCTGCAACAATTCTTGCTCTTCACTTCGCTATGTGCCAATCATGACTTGAACCGAAGATAGACCATGTCGCCATACCAAGAAGCACACATGTGACCCGTTGATTGAAATAAGTGAACGCGAATTCACACATGGAACGCGAAGTCATTACTGATATCGGATGTACTGAAACTGTTGCTTCAACAGTCTCTCGAAATATGAGCGGCTTTCTGTTTGCGAATCTGCTGGAGAAACATTTTGTTTAAGCGACACTTTCTGCGATTTGCTCCCTGCTTCTTTATACCACGTCGATCTCCAAGAAACGCTACAAGCTCATTCAGTCTCTAGACGCAGCGGCAAAAGCCTCCACGGTTGTCTGTGCAACCACCACCATTAGGACAATTGTCCTTTACATATTGGTCGCAATCTGACTGGCCATAGCACTGATGAGACAGTCAGCGCTCATTTTCCACCCTCAGCGTCGTTCACCTACAATGTTGATAGCCGATGTACTAGTCACCATTGCGGCTAGCACGGCAAACAGGTATTTGAAGTGCATGATAAATATAGATTTTGTTATGAAATATGTTCGTGTAATCAGTGAAGTTGAGGCTGTAGATCTAGGTGAAACTTATGCTCTACAGATCAAAAAGAACGAAGGTAAAGGGTGACAGAGGTGCCATTTATGTCCTACCGGCACAAAGCGGGTGAGATTACGTCTGCATGTAAATAAGCAAGGGACGTTTGGAGCCAGGCTTTCCGGTTTCTTACTGGAATAGCAGCACAATATACGTAATATCGGCACTTGGGCTCAAACTCTCTGTCCCAGATTAGCGCTTACATGCTCGTTTGTTGGCCCGATTCCAAGTTAGTATCGTAGATCCAACGAGGATCCAAACCTAGTCATGGAGGCCGCGACTACCATAGCCTTGTTGCCAATATAGTGATGATGGCTTCGGAAGTACGGAAGATAGTGTTTCCGTGCCATGTTTGGGTACCCATGTGCTTCTTCCAACGTCTCACGTATACTGCTCTGCCGTCATTATCGTGTTCATTCGTGGAGTTTTCGTTACTTATATCGGCACATCAGTAATGTCTTGTGTTAGGTATCATCTGCTTGGTTGTTGGCGTGGGTTCTAGGAGGAACACCATAGTTTTATGAAGCAACTTTGAATGGATGTTTTGTATGTTACTGCATGGAATGTTCGTCTTATATGTTTTCCGTATAGAATGATGCGAATGTTTCCTGGCATAAGACGCGCCATCCATATTAGTTGGCTATGTCCATAGACGTGTTTTTGGGCCTACCTCTTGCACAGAATACATTGTACTTGACGATCTTGTTTTTGGTTTGTTATGTTTACCAGAGTAAGAATATATAGTTTACATGAGCAAAGGCATGTCCAGACGAGCTTGTGGCTAAGATGGGGCTGGTGGGGGCGCAAAAAGACAGGGATCCCAGGCATGACGCCACAGCCGAGGAGCCAAAATTATTCTCGATAAGCCAGACGATAACAAAATTATCGCCCGTCCGGCGCTCGCCCCCACCAACCCCAGCGCTGCAAGTCCCGACAAGTTGTCGATATTCACATTCACAGTGGCGTCGATACCTTTTCGCTTCAAGGCAGGTGGCAGCGCAAATATGGCCCCAATGGAGTCGCATCACCACCGCAGCACTACCAAGAAGGACAAGAAAGGCTTCAAGTCCCGCCATGCCACCAAGGGTGCGCTCAAGGAGCAGAGCAAGGGTGAGTGCTGAGCACCTTGCTTCATGGCGCATTAATCTCTCTAATACAACTCTACAGGCAAGGTGAATTCCCTCTCCTTCGAGTTCGGCAGTCGCAAGACCCCCCACCAGCAGGTCATGAACAAATTCGACCGCCGCAACCGCGCCAAGCAGATGCGCATCAACAAGGACCACGAGCACGCAAAATCGACCAATGTCTTCGCCGGCAAGGATGGCGCCCCCCGAATCGCCGCCGTCGTCCCCCTCTGTTCCGATACTTCTGCTGCCGCCGCCGTACGCAGCCTCAACTCTAGCCTCGACATTGACGATGACGTGCCCGAGGCTGGCTGGACCAGGACAAACGTCGATCGCTTCAAGCAAAAGGTGCAATATCTGGTTGTCAAGAGGGATTTGTTGGCCGCTCTCGACGCTTGCCGCATCGCCGACTTTGTTGTCTTTGTGCTGTCAGCGCATGAAGAGGTGGATGAAGAGGGCGAGTTGATACTCAAGTCGGTGGAAAGCCAGGGTATCTCCAACACCTTTACCGTAGTCCAAGGATTGGACAAGGTCGAACCTGCCAAACAAAGACCTTCTGTAATCTCGTCGCTCAAGTCGTACATTACCCACTGGCTGCCTTCAACCGACCGTGTGTACTCTCTCGACAACCGACAAGAGGGGGCGAACCTTGTCCGATCACTATGTACAACTACTACGAAAGGTGTTCGGTGGAGGGACCAGAGGAGCTATATGTTCATCGAGGATATCGCTTGGCCTGGAGGCAAGTCGGCCATCAGCGAAGATGGCACTGGCGAGGTCGTTGTCACTGGTGTCGTTCGGGGACTTGGACTCAAGGCAGATCGGCTGGTCCAGGTCGGAGATTGGGGTGAATTCCAAGTTGAGAAGATTGTTGCTGCCCCACTGGAGTCGCGAAAGAAGACGAAAGATGAAGAAATGGCTGTCGATTCTACTGGTGATACCTTGGAGCGCCCGACCGAAGACCAAGACGACTTGGCAGAACTCGCCCCTGAAGAAACACTCATGGACGATGTAACCAACTACGCCACATCTGTCGCCCCTTCTGAGAGAAAAGGTGTCCTACTTGATGACCATCATTACTTCTCAGACGAAGAAGAAGAAACTGCCCCCAAGCAGAAGAGGCGATTGCCGAGGGGTACTAGTAATTACCAGGCTGCTTGGTACCTAGATGACATGTCCGATTCGGGATCTGATCTTGAGGATTTTGACATGGATGATGGACAAGATAACCAGAGCCAGCCTGCCCATCCAGCGGATGGTGTGGAGGGCATGGATCTTGACGGGAAAGCAATGACCGAGGGTGCGCCATCAGAATACCCGCAATCTGAGATGTTCATGGACCCATCACCAGAGGACGAGGCAGCACAAATCGAGGAGTACCGCAAGTCTAGGAAAACCGAAGCGGATGAGGATCTGGAGTTTCCCGATGAGATTGAGTTACACCCGAATGTCAATGCACGTGACCGTCTCATTCGTTACCGAGGATTGAAGAGCCTCAAGACCAGTGTATGGGACACCGAAGAAGATCGGCCATATGAGCCTGAGGAGTGGCAACGGCTGCTCGAGATTTCCGACTACAAGCGCACCGCCACCAAATTCATGCGCGAAGCATGGGCTGGGGGTGTCAAGGCTGGTACTCGAGTGAGTGTGCACATTCGAAGAGTTCCCCTGCAGTTCCAAGAGAGCGGATCGCGGCCAATGGCCATGTTCTCACTACTCAGGCATGAGCACAAGCGAACAGCATGCAACTACAGTATTCTGCTCAGCTCCGAGCACGAGTCTCCCATAAAGTCAAAGACGGAGTTGATTGTACAATGTGGTGCAAGGAGGATTGTAATTAACCCTGTAAGTCGAAGCAATTGCCCGTGACGCTCAAGAGGACATGACTTCAACTAACACTTCTCGCAGCTTTTCTCAAACGCAGGCAACACGCCTAACAACGTACACAAATTTGCTCGTTACCTACACCCGGGCCAATCAGCAATTGCAACTTTTATTGGCCCCCTCACATGGGGCAACGTCCCGCTTCTCTACTTCGCTCGCACGACACCTACATCCGAGCACCCCTCCCCTCTCCGCCTAATCGCAACAGGAACATCTCTTCCTCCCTCGACAAACCGCATCGTAGCCAAGCGCATCATCTTGACTGGTCACCCTTACAAGATTAACAAGCGTGTCGTTACCGTGCGCTACATGTTCTTCAACGACACAGACGTCAAGTGGTTCAAGAGCCTGCCGCTGTGGACCAAGCGCGGACGAAGCGGTTTCATCAAAGAGAGTCTGGGTACGCATGGTTACTTCAAGGCTACATTTGACGGCAAGATTAGTCCAATGGATGCGGTGGCCGTCAGTCTGTACAAGAGGGTTTGGCCGAGAAGCGCGAGGGCTTGGAGGGGCGAGATGGAGCAGTGAAGTAAATATAGCTACCGCCTTCATGTCAAGGTGACGAAGGAAGCACGAGGTTTATGATATCAATGGGCATTTTAGATAGGTCAAAAATGGACATGGCGTTCTTTTTTTGAAAGTAAAACATCTTGCTACATTCATACTATGCCATTTGCGTCATTGCTACAATCAGTCAATGTCCAATAGTGTATAAAAGGTATCTTAACTACATGGAAAAGTTAAAAAAAAAAAGAACACGGAGACGCCATGCAAATGCAATGGGAAAATATGCTTTTCTTAGGGGCCTTATCATCTACCGCCTACTTTCTCGCAAATCGCTCGAGCGCAGGACCGTATTCCTTCTTCATCTTCTCCTTGCGCTCAATCTGCCTCTGTTGCATATTCTTGAGCGCCTCGCGTGCGCGCTCCTTTTCTGCATCAATAACATTCCTATTGCCATTCTTCCTCAGGTACCTCCTCAGTGCTGAGTTCCTTCCCTTGCCCCTCTTCTTCAGCAGATCCACCTTGTCTGGTTCGCGCTCACCCCGCTGAGCGCGGTACTCCTTTTGCCGCTCCTCGTGCGAGGTCAAATCGAGGTTACCGACAAAGTTGGGGTCGAGCGCAATCATTTCGGGTTGGAGCTTCTCGAGGAGAGCATGGACTTCGGTTTCGCGACGTTGCTTGGAGGTTTCATAGGGGTTGGTGCCCGGTTCGAGGGAATCGGGGTTAGGTTCTCCGGATCCGGGGACGATAATGGAGGAGAAGCCGCGGTCGTGCGATATCCCAAGTACATCTTCGAAAGGACAGAAGCGGACGCGGCCAACGTCGAGTCCTTGGCCGCCCCATCCCATATAGGGCATCTTGGGTTGTGATTGATCTTCGGGGCTGCGCTGGAAAATGTCGTCTTTGTAGATAGAGACTTGGGTTCCATAGCCAACGGCCGTGAGGTTGCGATCGGAAATGGAGAGGGTGGTGCCTGGAACACGCAAGTGGTGCTGGTGCATTTCTTTAAACATGCGAATGTCCCACACGGACATACGCCGGTCTTGAGAGGTGCTGACCATGTAGGTGCCTGATCTGTCTATGGCAATGCTTCGTACAGGCCCGCGGTGTGGGAGGAGCTTGACGAGGGGAGTGGCGCTATTCGGAGACCACAATGTGACAAGACCTTTTTGGTGGCCAACGTGGAGGACTGCATTTTGTGGATTTTGCGCAAGCGCTGTGGAAGGTCCAAGTTTGGTGTAGAGCTGTGGCAGCGATTGACCGGTCGAAACGTCTGTATATCGTATTATGCCTGCTGTCGATACTGAGGCGAGAAGGAAGTGGTACGGTAGGTATTCGAGATGTGTCGCCTCCGAATGGTTCTTCAGCTGGTGCATTTCTACACCGTCGCCTGAGTAGATGTAGACGCATTTCTTTTGTGCAACGGCGAAGTTTTTCTGGTTGCTTGTATGCAGCCATCGCGCATCGCGCACTGTCTCGTTGAGTTGTAGTTCGCAGCCCAGCTTTCCGGCTCTCCAGTCAAACGTCGCGACATGGCCCTTACGGCCCGCAATCAGCAAATCGCGCCCATTGCGACTGTATTCGCACACGTCGTATGGTCCAAGATCGTCTAACCGCAATTCGAACCCTTTCTTTGCCGTCTCTAGGCCAACCTCCTGCTTGATCTCGTCTTGCCGAACGCGATATGTCCTTTCCAACTCATTCTCAGGCTCCAGCAGCCCAGCATTGTTCTCAAGCAGGACTTCGACAGTCTTTGCTTCCAGCGCCGCCTGTTTGTTCTTCGCCTCAAGAGACTTTACATTTGCCCGCAACTTCTTATCTTTGACTGATTTCGGCCGTATCCGGTCGCCGCGACCATATTGTTGTGTGGCTTTCTCGGTGAATTCTGCGACTGCGCGGGCGTCTTCGTCCATGAGTGCGCTGTTGTGCGACTTGCGCCCCGGTTGCGAAGTACTGGCTTCAGGCTTACGTCCGGAAGCCATGATCGCAGCGCTGCAGTGTATATCTTAGAGTTTCAAATAAATATCGCAACCGGGTTTACCGGGCAGGAAGGCAAAAGAATCCGAGAATTGGGTTGCGCGTGAAGAAGTCGGTTCGTGCATGTCCAGCAGTCCTAGAATTATTTCTGCCACATGCCACCGCCTTGAAATCTTGGCTCCGCTAACTATGCTTCGTCACGTGCCATAAAGCGACTCATGCAAGTAATACTCTTTTTCTTACCAAATGAATACCGTGTTTTTCAATCACTACAAGACTCTATTAGATCAATTTAATGGGATCCAACCTTTTTTCAATACCTTTATCTGCCTATTGACAATTTGAGGGATGTAAAACATGCGGAAGACGAAGCATCATTGCGTAACATGAAGAACAAATGAACCCTAGAATTCGAGTCTTGCATACTCACCAAACCCGACAATAGCAGAAAGGTACGGTTAAGTGTTTTTCAGTCAAAAGTTCACGGAAAACATGTACCCGCAAAAGGCTACGAGGCGCTTGTCACCTGACTCTGATCTTCACATCAATTAGCTACTCAAATGCAACTATCGCCATTATCACCTTTTTAGATACAATAACAATCGAAAAAAGCACCATGATTGCGAAAATACGTTTCTGGTATTCTGCATGTATTCGAAATTTCACCCCAATGGCCCTTGCGCACAGTATTATCTTGGTACTTCACCCTATATACATAGCAGTCTTGCATGGCGCTTGCAGGTATACTGCAACACGAACACGTTGTTTCTTATGCTTGTTGTAGGTTGAGAAGTTGTTTTTGATTGGCGATGTTTGTGAGCAACGTTTGAATCAAGATGAGTCCTAACAGAACAATGCTACCTGCCGAACACACGGGAAATTCGTATTGTGATGGCAAGCACTCACGGGGACAATTGAATGTAGCCATCAGTTGTTGGAAAACCTCGTCTCATTTGTGACTAGGGATAGGTGTCACGTTACTGGTGCTGCTGCCACGGAGAAAAGCACATGTTCAACAACTTCTGCTACACTTTCCCATCTCAAGTCTTAGCTAAGATGAACCCTTGCTAGTGATCTACACCTGGCATAAGCACAAACTTACCACCACCAGATTGTGGGTCTACCATTTTTGGTAAGTAAGTAACATCGGCTGGTGATCCACTCTATCCCTTCCCGCATATCCTTGCATAATCACATACCGTTGTTAGACTTGCGGGACATCAAAGTGCTTTGGTTTAACTGTAGAGTTGAAGAAAGAATGGTAGCAGTGAAACAACAACACAAGAAACGATATGGACATTGGAAGCCGAGTGAGCTTGACGAATAAGAAATATGTACAACGATGAAATAGCACGAACAATATGTCTGAGAGATTGATAGAATTGTTAAGAAGTTCTAGGAGACAGACCGTGCCTATATAGAAAGCACTGGCGTGATGTGATAGAACTAGGATCGATAGGCGGCTGAGCTTCCCAATCGAATGACCCGGGTAACCTGGTAGTCGTACCGCTGAACAGAACCTGCTAATACGTATGCCGAATGGCAGCAACATCGGACATCTCTTGCACGTTTGAAAACGACGCATACACATCTACCGCACGATCAAGACCAATCGCCGCGCCCACCTGGTCGATGAACTTCTCCTTTAACTTTTCTTCGGTAAGTGGATTCTGAATACTGCCCTTGGCATATTCGACGTGCTTTGTAATGTTGTACCGTCCTTGAACGTCAAAGTAACGTATGCTTTGGACGGGAATACGCCTTCATCTTCAGTTGCAGTGACCTTGTTACGTAAACTTATTACGGTCGAGTCTTTGACGACAGCATCGGTGAATTGAGTAGGTCTTGCTTCTCCGTAAACCAGACCTACTGCTGCGGCGTGGTAGATGCTAAACTTGCCCTCGAGTCCAGTTTGTGGCTCTTTCTTTCCGGTTAGGATGAGAACTTCGGGGTTGACGCGCAATTGTACGGGGTCGATGTCTTTGATTGAAAGACTTTGTGATAGTGTCTCATTGCGGAGGTAGATGGCAGCATCAATGGTTGGATGCATGACGATTCAACAAGGGTAGGGTTTGAAGGGGTTCTTTTCGATTTCTCAGGTCTTTCCCAGCTGATCGAAATACGCCGTTGCATTTTCCCGCGTGCTGACAACATGAAGCCATCCATACTTGGCTTCAAGGGCTTTGAGAGAAGAAGTGTAGCCATTCCTTGCAAGCAGCGCAGCTAGAATACCGCCTTGTGCGGCGCGGCCAACATGAAGAGATTTGGTGTCCGAGCCAAAATACACTTGCATTCCCACCGCTTGGGTAGCGGTAATTCCGATAGCGTGTTGCATATACGTGGTGTTCAATCCGAGAAGCTTGCTTACGCCGACGGCTGCGCCAACGGACCCTGTTGTGGAAGTAATGTGTCATCCCACATCGTAGTGCTCGGGCGAGACAGACAACCCCAACTTATGTACATTCCGCCTCTACACCAGCCACAAATGCAGTAATGAAGTCATGGCCAGTGACAGGCCCATGCGCTTCGGCTACTGCTAAGAGAGCACTTGCAACGGGCCCGGCAGGATAGATGATCGTTTCAAGATGCGTATCATCGTAATCATCGACATGGCTGGCGATGCCATTTATCAGCGCTGCAGTTTGGGCATCTCCTAAAACCCCTGAGGCGGAATCGTTCGCGCCTAGAATCGAAGATGTTGGTAGCCCTGAGAACGCAGAGAGTGTCGTGTTGAGTGCAATCTGCGGTACAGCCTGGAAAGGAAAGCCGCCGATTGCGCATCCAGCCCAGTTGAAGAAGGATTTGTTATCAGCTGCAAGTAAACTGCTTGTGAGACTGCTATACGTCAGATCGGTAGCCCAGGATGCAAATTGTAGTGTAGCCATGATGGATATCAGGGTAACAAGGCAATGCCACCGCTGTGTGGAAGCCTATGTGTATTTATACTGTGTCTTTTTCTGTGCTAGTGACGAAAATCTCGTCACTGCAGATATCGAGTGCCGATATGGGTAGAGTTTCACAACATGGGGTTGATGCTGAATCGTGATTTGATCTCGATCAAGGATTGATTCGCAAAGAAGTGGGGAAACTTACGTTGTAGAGTTTAGCTAGTGATGAATAGGGTACAGGCGGTGTTTGTCGATCGCCAGAGAGTTGTCAAGAAGAGGGCGGGGTTGGTGTTAGCTTCGGACTTTTTTCCGACTTGCAGCGGACTAAGTGGTAATCTAGCAGAGTCAAAAAGAAACTGTCAGAATCCCGCACAGTTGGTATTCGAGTTGAAATCTCGAGAAGAAAAAGATGATTGAAGAAATAATATACATGACATTCCTAAAGAAATTCCGTCTTACAAACTGAAAAAGAGGAAGTGGAATCTGGCGTGCCACTTGATGGAGACGATCCCGCAGAATTCGGGGTACTGCCTGACCGACATGATGAAGAAGTATCCGAACCGCTCTTGAATGGGCAAGGACTAGGGTTCAGTAACTCGGCTTCAAGCCTATCTGCCACTTTCCAGCTATCCCAGGGTCCTTCTCTTCTTCGGTGACCGCGCAAGAGAGTGAGAATGCGCTGAGCCAAGGCAGGGTCTTCACAAGACAACCCAACGAAATACAGGGCAGGGATACTATCACTGTCCAACGTGAACATAGGCCGGCCTAGCCATGAGGCCTCGATGCTGTATAGGAGCTCTGCCAAGTCAACTAGCTCACGTTGGAGCCTCGCTAGCTCCCCGGCTTCGTCGTCAGCTTTGATGGGCATGATGACTTCCCATACAGCGCGGCGAAGCATCAAGGTCAGTGTCTCCCTTTGTACGTCTATCGGGACATATGTATTGTCGACCTGAGATGCGACGAGAAGGTTGAACTTAGTCTTCCATCGCTCGAACGGCTCAATGAGTTCATTCATATTGTCGGGCATGCAGCAGTCTTTGTCAGGTATTCCATCTGATTCATGATCGGGACATTCGATGTAGGTCATTCTCACATCTAGATCCCACATGGCGTCCTTGGCTTCCGCGAGGCTGGCAAATGGTTGCATTCTGTCATCAAGTTCCACCAGAGGCGCCACATATGGTAGCATATTCGGGACGTCGAAGTCGTCGTCGAGGTAAGATACGTCGACGCAAAAGTGAAGCAATACGGTTGCAATTTCTTGGATTAGTTGTTGAAAATTGGGTGGAACACTCGACAAGTCGAAGGTTTCGAGGAGGCGAGCGCCGGCTTGCATGTGACGCATTCCTTCGTCGGTGCGGCCGAAGATGTTCTCCAGGCAGACAAACAGTAGGCAGCAGGTGAGAATCTTGAGCTGCGAATCCCAGAGTGTTGAATTGTTGGTGTTGTTGAGTGTTACCAGTTGCCCAATAGCATTGTTATAATACTGTGTTGCGACACACTCATAATGGGTCATGGATGTGTCCGTGCCTCCCGAGAAAGGGTTTGAGAGCTTTTGTAGGTAAACGTAGTGGGCTGCACCGAGCGCAACAACTGCGTTTCGCACAGCGGGCTCGTCATGACACATGGGGAGCACCCGCTGGGACCAGAAATCTTTGGGGTTGGCGAAACGGACGAAGTCGACCATGGTAATGGAGCGAAAGTGGTGGAAAAACATGCGGTCATACACACTGCCGTCGATTTCGAGGTTCAGTCTATTGCCTGGAATTTGAAAACGTGGCTGTGACTGCTTAACGACGGCTTGAATCATTTCGGGAGTGGCCTGGATGGTTCTCTTCTTCGCCTTCGCAGACACAACCTTCTGCAAAGGCGATTTCTTCTTCTCGGCTGGTATAGGTGCATATCCATCACACTTGACCTGACTGTCTCTACATCGACGGCAGGTTGGTTTCTCTTCGTCGCATTTTTTCCTGCGGATTCTAGAGGTGAAGACGAGTCTTGTCAGCATGACTTGAGCCTAATAGGCGGAGTAATACAAGATACTCCACTCTTCTCGTATTTGCCTGAAGAGCAGTGGCCATGTGGCGAGGGAGGTGAAGGTATGATCATGTACATATGAGGAATGTACACCTTTCTGTGTATGATACTGAAGCACACTTACTTGCTGTCACAAAGCGTTAACAAAAATTTCATAGCAGTTGTTGTCAAAGTATCGTTCAAAGATAAGCAGGAGCCCTCGCAAAGTTCGGGCTGCGAGCTAGTTCACGATGTCTGGCGCAGATCGCTGGTGAATGGGTAATGGGGTCAGGATGGAGGAAAGGATAAGTGATGAATACGAGCAACCATTCTGTATTTCGAGTCTTGAAGAACTTACCATGTAATACATCCAGTGCGAACTTTGGGTGAGAATGCGCGCACTCGAGGAGCCTTGGAGCGGACTGGCAGTCCCAAAAGGCTGTCATTGGTTGTCGCGTATAGCGGACGGGTCAGATTGTCGATGTACATCGTAGAAGCTCGGCCGTTGTGAGAGACTTGACTAAGGCGGTGCAGGTCTTGTAGGAGCCACGATCATAAGAATCATCAAGAGTCGTAGGGTGTCGCCAGGAAAACGTGGAAGGGGGGGCGCAGTTCCGTTATGGGCCGGTAGCTCGGCTTAATTCGGCAGTATTTTCGAGGCTGTCATTGGCCAGCGCGTATAGACAGAGTGCATTTACTCTAACCCGGGTAATTCGACCAATCAGAACATTCTTCCTATTTTAAGCTTCCGCACGTTGCCACAAGGACAGTCGCAAATCAGCGTCAGCCTGGCGTTAAGCGAGTCCTCGTTTACCAAATAGAGTACATTGGAGATAGCCAAATGCGACTTAGCGCAACATCACCAGTTATACGCTGGGCGGGGAGGTCTGTGTATTCGCAGAGAGGGTGACGAACTGTCTACGCACACCATGAATTAGAAAGAAATGAATAATAGAGTATCTATGTTGGCTTGTTATTGCGCGAAAAAGAAGAATATAAAATAGTATCACTTGAACTGTTGACACAGCCACCATCCTCAGCCACCAGTACTTTCCATACATGTCAACCGTTTACTCTCACTCAGCCAGTCCATAAAGATCTTACTACCTGCATACGGACAAACTTAAAACATAAAGCTTAGTTTAGCTTGAGTAAGATGCGTCTCGAAGCACTTCTTACTCTCTTGAGTCTCTGTGAGCACCCAGACCTCCGACAGCACTTTTTCACACGTGATATGCATCATGCTAAGACGGTCTAGCCCTTGCGCCCTTGGCCCATGCCAGAGTGCTTCCACGCGATCCTTCATGCCACGCATCTGCATCAACGGCCACTAGTCTCAAAGCCGATATCCGAGCTGACACTGACCGCGATGGCCTCGTCGACCTCTCAGGCACCTCGGACTCTGAAGGCAAAACCACGTGGACTGCCGACTTTGGTGCCATCTTCCTCCCCAACATAGGAGACACGGACAAGCGCTGCTCCAAAGCTCTGCTCAAAGGCCCTGCCGTGAGCAATGAGAAGCTCGACCGCTGCAACGATGCGTCTGACAACACACTGCGTTCCGAGCAGTTCCTTGCTCCGCTCCGTACAGTCCCCATGCCCGGCCTTCCCAATGGCGCTTCTGGTCGCGTCTATGTAAAGGACCAAGTACAGCGCAGCAACGTCCGCATCTTCCACCAGGCCAGCTGTAACGGCACTTGGACATATATTGACGGAAACTCTACCTTTAGCACAGCCGCACTCCGCAAGGGTCTTGTCCTCGGTATTGATGGCCGGGACGTCCGTCGCCCAAATGGTTGGGATGGTCGAGCCCTTGTAACCTTCGATGTCAAGAGTTTCAATGGCACTTCGTCCGACAGCGTCATGTTACGCGTTGCCCCCGTTCTTACTCATACACACCTCGACCCTGTGCAACAGGTCATTGGTGTCAAAGGCAATGATACTGGCACCCCATATCTCAACCGCTTCAACCAGCAACTCCAGGCCGCCGTCAACCAATCTGGCCTGGACGAGGACCTCTACCTCTTCACTGGAAGCGATGACATCTGGGCTCAGGACTTTTTGGAACCTGGATTCGCTTCTATGCCTGGTCCTGATGGGCCCATCAGCTTGCGCATTATGATCCGAAGCCCGCAGGACGAGCGTGTTGCCGGCCGACAGTTGTTCGAGTACTACCGAGACACTGGCATCGGCGCCGTTCAGCAGCTTGGCGGATCACGTGACGAGATCAACTCCGGCGGTAATATCGAGACCATTCCTCCATACGAATTCAACGGTACTTCCTGGCCTGCTGGACGTTTGATCCTCGGCAATCATGGCAAACAGAGCCACGCTATGCTACCGTTTTTCCGGGCCCAAGAAACCCAAGACCCTCTTCTTCTCGATGCCGACTGGCTATTCGCCGGCCATGTCGACGAGTTCGTCCAATTCTTGCCCGCTGATTCGGAGCGCGGTTGGGTTATGGTGGTTGATGATCCCCTTGCGGGTGTCAAGATGCTCCAGCAAATCAAGGCTAGCGGACATGGCTCACAGCGGCTCTTCTCTCGAAACAACGACACGATTCCAGCAAACCCCTGCAACGACTTTGGTTGCCAGCCCATCCCTGTAGAGTCTACCACTATCAACAAGATACTCGCCAACAAGGACCTCATCTCCATGCAGGAGCAATGCGCCAAGCGCATTGAGGCTAACGTGCAAATCCTCAAGCAAGCTACCGGCATCACCGATGAAGAGATTATCCGCCTTCCTTCCTTGTTCAAGCGCATCAACTTCGATTTTAATTTCCCTGGCGACAACTCTACGACCAACGGGACCGACTCTAACAATAACTCGAACGACAGCCCTGTCACCAACGGACCTGATGTACTCAAAGCTGGCGCCATGATCCCCGGCATCGTCAACGGCCTCGTCATGACCGGCTTCGACACATACATCGCCCCTAGCCCCTGGGGTCCTATCATCAACGGCACAGATTTCTATGCCCAGACGATCAAGTCACTCTACGCCCGTGTCGGCATAGACGTCATCTTCGTTGACAACTGGAACTCACACCACAACTACAACGGAGAGATTCACTGCGGAACCAACTCTGTTCGCGACATGGATGTGGACTGGTATGGAGGCGACGTCAGTGGAGACGATGACTTTAATGGGGACAGCGGAAATGACAACTATACCATCAATGCAGCTGGTGCCTACAACGGAACCTATGACAACGGTCCCGACGATGCCGACGATGCTGATGACACCGACAATGGAGACAACGCGGACGACGGAGACTGTGGAGATGATGGATATGAGTCAGGCAACGGAAACTTTACTCTCTCGTAGAGTAGGTACGATATCATGTCACGATAAGTGTACCTCATGTTCGATGTCCAAGTAACGATGGCTTCTTTTTTTTGTATCTCCTTTTGTTCTCATCTCCTTCTTTTTTCATCTCCTTCTATTTGCACATCCTTTCGATTCATCCAATAGACTAAATTCCACCCCATACATATCACTTCATGTAGCTCAAATTCCAATGACAAGTTTCTTGCCTCATCATGATATCTTCTCCCACACTTTTGTCATGTACACTCCTTGTGACCAAGAAGAAAAAGCATCTTACGCGACTTAGCTCGCAGACGATAAACGAGTGGAGTCAGTATCGAGCCATGAATCTTATAATGGTAGATATGACTGACTCTCCTTTTCCTTACACCTTCTGGTGGATAGCTGGACGGACGAGAATCTGGGGTTAGAGAAAACTACTAGATGAGCTGGAAACTTTTGAATGGGATGATTGATATACTATACACGAAGTCCTCATTTGCAAGATCGAGAGTTCGCATCTCCTCCCCTTCCCCCATATCCAAAAACTAAATGTAACTCTGAGATTACGAAAATTGATTCTGAAGACCGTTTCTGTATTTAAATCAAATTTGCTTTAAACTTTTGAAATGTAGGAAGGGGTTTTAAGCTTCAGTGCCGAAGAAGCTTTCTTAATCTTTCTCCTTGTTTGACCACTGCACAGAATTATGAGCTTAAATCACTGTATCTAGCCAGGATGGAGAAAACCATATAGTCAGTATAATCATTATTATAGATGAGATCCTCATATTTTGCTCAGATTCAGACGATAGTTTCTGCCCCAGGTTTACTAACAGCCTGGTGCGCCGGCACGATATTAGGGATTTCAAGCACGCAGTTGATTGACTGGTCTCTCTGATCCCTTTCGCATACCGATTTCGAGGAGTAAAGTTTCACTACATCGCTACCAAATGTTGTACCTTACTCCAAAGAATAGGACTCCATGGATATTTCATTTTTCATACCATAATTCTTCGACGGGTCTCGCTGAAGCTCTCAGGTTTCTGTGCACGTTTCTCATTCAGATCCTTTTACCGTAACTGCAAAGTCTTTTTTTCTAAATACCCGATTCAGGCACGTCGGGATGTGGCCTGCCGTTCTTTTCTGGGATGATTGATCTAGTACGCTATATAGCAATCTGAGATATCGAATCAAGCCGTACAGCAGATAGGTAGGCACAAGTCAAGTCATAGTTACTCGAACTGGTTTCTATCCGTGCTCTGAATATGACTTGACGCTCCATGTATTCATTGGATGTCGAACAGCGAGAGACAAAAAACAGAATCCGTGTATATCATACCATATGATCATATTGCACGTTATATAGTCCTCCGGGTAGGAGTAGTTCCTATTGGCGGATAGCTACTACTCAGTATGTAAGGGTACCTTGCGCGTATCTCAGGATTAACACGATGAAGCTTTCTTGTCATAAGATTAATTGACAGATTATTGCATACGAGTCAGAATACATGTCACAACACATTAACATCGCCTGTCTTCATACCTAGTCTGCTTTTTTTTTAAGTATTTTTCTCAAGATTATACTTATACTTTGAATCAAAAACACCAAAGTATTCCAACTTTTTTGTTTTTTGTTTTTCACAGAAAAAGAGAATTGATTCGATACATTACACGCTAAACAGACATGCTCAATCTTAGTACCAATTAACAATCAACATGAAAAGAAACACTGTCATTCTAATCATTGCCACATTTCCAACTCATTACTTATGCTCGTATCCAGACACACTTTCCTCTTGCACTTATGCAATAGCAAAGACTTTTGAAGGAGTAATGTCAAACTCTAAAGGAGGAGACACAAATTGGTTGTACACCGTCTCATTAGAGCCAGTGAAGTTATACGAGGGACGTCTACCACACATTAGTACCACACATCTTCTTCTTCTTTCTTCCACAAAATCGGATAAGAAAGCCCCAATTTTTAAGAACCAAAGGGAAAAAAGAAGAAAAAGAAGAAAAAGAAAAAAAACTTACCCAGTAGGTTCATACCCCTTCCAAACAAAACTCACAAAAATCTCCTTGGGCACCGGCTCCTCCCCCACCCGCTCCCCCAACTTGGCCGCAACCGTATTATTCGCCTGGGACAAAAACTCGCCAGGAGCAAGCTCCAGGAGCTTGCACTCTTCAAACCAATTCCCTTTACGGTACCACCCGTTTTCGTAGCCGTTGCAGTAGTACTTGCCGCCGCCAATGGCGGCGCGCACGCTGGGGATGGTGACGTTGAAGTTGTAGTAGCAGCCGCGGCGCTGGCACCCGGCTTCCCAGCCGCTGACGTGCCAGGTCCAGTTTGCGGGGATGTCGGTGGCGCGGGGGTCGAGGGTCGGGGTGATGGGGGTGGCTAGGGTGGCTGCGGCGAGGGTGAGGAGGGTGGTGAAGGAGACCATTGTGGATGATGGGATGGAATGGAGGATATTATGATTAAGAATATTACACTGGTTGCGGATGGGATGGATGGTTGGATATCCAGGTCATTATGCGGCAAGTTCCCTTGGCTTTTTAATATTGCAGCTTCCTTGTGCAATAACCACCGGGAAGCGGAGCCAGTGCGGAGGTGGCAATATACTTGGACATGATAACTTTTGATCGACTACTTTAAGCGAAAGATCACCATATGCCTACATGCATGGAGTGCTGTCTTGGACTAGCGATTCCATTGGTGGATTGTGGATACAATATGTATTGAATGGACCAAATCCGGCCGAACTTTACTATATTGTGCCAATCGCTCCACTTTTTTGCAAGGTCCCATGAGCACTTATACGACTATTGAAAAGATCAAAAAAATATTGCGTTAAATCTAATCATCATAGTATCTACATGGTTGCATATCTACAAGGTTCTATAGTTTTGGAAACATGGAGAGAAGTTGAGAAACTGCAGAGACTGGAAGTTTCCATGGACCCGCTCCATCGCATAGTCAGGTTTGGCGACCGATTTCCGTTCCTTCCCGGATCCTTCAAACAAATCAAGCTACCTTGCTCTGGGGAAGAGGGTACTGTTGCCAGATAGTAGGGTAGACGTCAAACTCCTCATCGACGGCGACAAACGCGTTGTACGTCCAGTCAGTCGTGATTGCGGTAAAGTTGTATGGGTTCCTAAAATCCACCCGTATTAGTAAAATGTATGTGACGACGAAGAAACAGGGACTAGAAAGAAAAGGCTGTGGCTAAACTTACGTCTGGTCGGCTGCGGAACCTGGCTTCAAGAAGCTAACATAAAGTTGCTTGGGAGGCTCGGAGTTGATCCTCCTGCCCAGCTTGGCGGCAGCGGTAGCGGCATTGTCATCTCCAACAATGCTGCAGTCTTCGAAAGTGTTTTCATTGCCAAACTCGCCATTCTCGGTGCCGCTGCAGGAGTACTTGCCGCCTTGTGGGTAGGCTTCGGTTGCGGGAACTGAGAGGTTGAATCGGTAGTAGCAGCCGCTGCGCACACAGCCGGCTTCGAAGTCTTCGACGTGCCAGGCCCAAGGGTTGGGGTAGCCTGCGGGCAGAACCTGCTTTGGCGGGGACTGCGTGTCGGCAGGGGCAGGGGCAGCGAGAGCGCCGGCAGCGAGGGTGAGGAGGGTGGTGAAAGAGACCATTGTGTCTGAGAGGGAGAGATTAGGATGTCGAGTGGTTGGATATTAGGATTATCAGTGTGAGTTGCGAAATGTGAGGCTCGTTGGGTAGTGAAGTTGAATTTGCGCGGCACAAACTTGTTTATATACACTCTCGACTTTCCTCTCTCGCACAGTCCCCCATGTAGTGGAGCCGCCTCGATGATGGCCGCCGGTTGAAGAGGAATCCCCGTTTCTAGGAATTGGAACGACCCGACTATCCGAAAGCAGCTGCCGCACACGATGCAGCCGTCCTGGGATCTGCGGCTATTGAAAACCGTTCAATTCCCATTTCGAGACTCTGCAGTCCAAGGTGGTAATTTTGTCCGAAGATCCCATAAGTTTGGTGGTGAAGTTGGCTGTCGAGACCCTGTCGAGGACGTCATTTGAACGATTAGGGGTGGCGCAAATACGAGGCTGGGCGCTTGGGCCAATGAGCGGTGGAGGAAATGCGGCATCTCGGAGAAATTTACGCTTTGGCCCCGCGACTATGTGCTCATGCTCTGGCCGTTTGTTCCTATTTTTAGCCCTCTCACGGCATGTCAGATGAGCAATGAATGCTACGTCGGTTGAGCGATATACTTTAATGATGCCACCGCACTCCCCTAGCCGTGAAACAACAACTATCCAGAATACAGAAACGAAGGTGAGCATTCTACCAGGAACGACCCTCTGTAAATACGAAAAAAAAGCCATGAATAGAACAAAGTACCTGCGCCAGTCTCCCAAACGGTCCGTCTTCTTTGGTACTACATCTATCGGCACATCATTGTATACACTATACGCCACACATCTCCCGTCCGCTATACCGCCGATCCTCGTGTAACCTATATTGCTTGTGTCCTTATCGAGGTGGTCTATTAATCCCAGCACACCTTCAGAGCTACAACACATTAGCAAAATGATCAATCCAGTCTGGTTACCGGGAAGAATTCATCAACTTACCACATGGGAACGGAAAGTACATGTCCTGATTTTCCGTCAAATAAGCATGGTATTGGTACTTTTCTTCCACACCCTCTGGCTCCATCTTCTTAGCAACCTTGTGAATCTTGCCCTGCGGTCCCAGCGCAGGTCGCAGGTTCTTCAGCCTAGCTACCTCCTTGACCATGGTTGTAAGCGTTACACGTGTCATTGGGAGACCCAGGCACTGGTGTGGACCGTGACCAAGGTGAATGTACGAATCCAGAGGACGCGTAAGATCAACTGCATCCGGGTTGGGGAAAGCAGAGGGGTCATGCGAGGCAGCACGCAGGTTGACAAAAACGGAATCGCCAGGCTTGAGGTTGGTTGTTTTGCCATCTTCAGTGAGCGAAACTTCCTTTGCTACGGCGCGAATAATGCCTGTTTCGCCGTTCAGTCGACCGCCTTCCATCGTGTAATGCATCAGCGTCTTGAAGGCTTCTTCACTGTCGTCTAGTGCGAGCTTTTGAATTGCCGGCCAGTGTTCCTTGCCCTCGCCGATCAGGTAGTATTCCAAAGTTTGGGCCAAGAGCTGGCCTTGGTTTGCAACCATGCCACCTGCAGTTCCTAGTATATGGCCCCAAACGAGCTGCTTGGGGTCCATGCCGCTATCAAGGAGGCGTCTGATCATGTGCTTTCCATAACTCTTGAGCGCGCTTTCTTGGGGCCAGATGGCTTGCATAATGCTGGACAAAATGCCACTTTTTGCAATTGCTTTGACGTTTGCCTCCACGATACTGCCGAGGAGTTGAGTTGCTTTGCGCGCCTTGACGTGCAGGGGAAACGAGGACGCAGGATCAGCGTCAAAGAAGATGAGAGCAAATACGGATGACATGATGAGGTAGAGTTCGGCCTCCGTGAAGATGCCGTTCGGCTGCTCTTCCGTCTTGAGAGGCAGCATGAAAAGCTCCGAGCAAAAGTGGACGTGTGCTAGGTTTCCAATATCCCGGACAATGTCGACCTGGTTGAAGTCGGCGATCTTCGCACTCTTTTTACTCAACAGCTCACGGGTTTTGCGTGTGTAATAATTGCGCACTTCCTTGTCCCATTCGGAGATGTACATAGCTTTGCTCATCATTTGGCGAGAAGCTATGTTCTTAGGTCCGTCGCCAGCCAGCATAAAGTCTGCAGATGCAGGACCCATGATGTATTCCATGGGCTTTCCCCAGAGCACTTTGAAGGTCTCTTGATCCTTCGTGATCTGAGTAGCTAGCTTGTACTCTTTGAAGAAATGTGGGTGATGTGTCTGTACTGGCTTCGAAAAGTCGTAAAGATTGTCCTTCTTCAAATCTTTCAGAGCGACCTCCATAGCTGAAGGTATGGTAAGTGGATAGTGTACATAGACGCTGTTGTATTTGAAATGTTTGGGAAAGGCGCGCAGGAAGAGTTTGTAAAACACGCATCCGTTGTCGATTGCGGTATCGCTATCGGCCTGGCGGTAGCCCCAGTTTGTGAGGGTGCGTGGGTTGTAGTCATGTGTGTAGAACCTGTCACCACGAACCAGTGCTACTGCGTCAGATAATACGGCACGAGATACGGTGTATGGAGGGCAGAGACCGGATCCAGGAGCCATGGGCTGTTTGGCATCTTCCACGACGATGCCCGGGTAGATCTCGACCTTGTCAGGATGATCGTAGAGGTGCTTGAGCTGTTCCTGAGCATACTTGTCCGACGTGATGTCTTCAAAAGTGTTGTGTGGCTCAAGCTTGAAGTATTTCCTGAACTCGTTGAGCGAACCCAGATTCCAGGCACGTGCCTGCTCAATACCGAGTACCTCAATGGCACGGAATACGGCAGGGACTCTGTTCGGTCCGAAGGAATTGGCACAGTCCTCGATACTAGAGGTCAGAATATCTACCAGACCTTGATCAGGCAATGTTCCGTCCTTGTTGCGCTCAAGGCCAGCAAATTTACGCTTCGCGGGATCGGGGTCGGTCCTCTTGTACACTTCGTTCAAGCGTCCCAAGAACTCGTATTTGTTAACAGTCTTGGGGTCGCGTCCTTCGCCGAAAAGACCATCCCACATTTCTTGCGTCCATTTTTCGTCACGGTCAGAGACGGTGGAGTGCCATCGGTACACGAGGTTGAACTCAGCTGAAACCTGGTTTCCGACACCCATGGGCAAATTTGGAATGTCAGCGCGTGGGTTCAGTTGCCAGTTGCTGTCTGTGCGGTTAAGGTCCAGGATGGTACGGACGTAATCGATGAGAATAATGTTGACGTATAGACCGCAGGTGATCAAGCGACCAGTCTGGAACAGGTCATTGTCGTACTTTTTCCATGCTGCATCGTACTTTTCCTTTGTCACCTTGTCTACTTCCACATCGCCAGTGGATTTTGGTGCCTCAGCAGATGGTTTGGTGAAGCGGCCTTGCTCGTTGATGTCTGCCAGGTTTTCGACAGTGTAGTTATGGAAACGATTAAACATGATCAGCAGTGCGCCAACGCCGGGGGGAAAGAAGAGCAGTCTCGACTCGGAAAAGCAATCAGGCTTGATCTTTCCATCCTTGTGTGTCCTCATCCTGTCTTGCTCGGTTTGGTTACTACCATACAAAGGCGCGAGATCTAGGTATGACGACGTCATTGAGACGGAATAATCTGCGTGATCAGTGCGGAAACAGTCGTGGATGATGATGGAAGCGAGGTAGAAGAGCATGCTTGATATCCTGTTGGGGTGCAGCTCCGCGTGCTTTCTTGTCATGAGGCTGTCAAAGACGACGCCGGGATCCGGGCGTGCAGGAGTCTGCATAGCAGATGGCTTCACTGTTCTCGCATACGGAGTTCCGGCTTTACCGATTTGAGGGTTCATAAGACTGTTGTTGGATCCATCTGCAGACCTGTACTGATACTGTGCACCGAGGTATGATTGCGGGGGGTGTTGCAAGTCGTTCCATAACTGTTCGAGGAACTTGTTGGTGACGGCGTCTCTTGTCTTGGAGCCATCAGGCAACGCAGCAGCCGTTCGAATGAGACCCTCCATAAGGTAAGTCTTATCATCGGTATAACCACCCAGCATCTTTTCCTTCTGGATGTCAATTAATGATTTGATGTCCTGGATTCCGAGGTGAGACATGTCTCGGAGGCTACCCTCAATCTTCGAGTAAATGGAAGCCTTCTCTTCGGGTGCGATTTTGGAGCCATCGCCAGTTTGATCAGGAACTGGGGCTTTGACGGCTCCAATTAGAGACGCAACAGTACTGAATGAGGTACCAATGGTGTTGCGTAGGTTGGTGAGTTCGGATGGATCGGCAGGTTTGGGGGGCTCGACGCCTGTGCGGGTGTCGACATGAGCATCCCAAGCTGCCTTGGCCTCTTCTGTGGCGTTGGACATGTTTTTACTACGTCTGGTTAGAGACTATGAGAGCTGTAATGGTGCTGTGTTCTGGCACAAGGAAGCCAGGTGTTGTGCTTGTAGAATTGTGGTACAGGTGTCTTTCATGTGCGGATAGTGGGGGCGGAACGCTAAAAAAGGAAAACAACAGGTAGTAGTAAAGGAATCAAAAAAAAAGCTGGAGGGTGAGAAACAACTCGGCTACTAAAGGTACATACGTGTTATAAATAGCGTCGAGGCCGACAAAGATGGCAGCACGACCAGCCGTCGACTCTCAAGCCCGGAAAGCTAACAATATATACTGTACTAGGCAACTTGCCCAACCAAGCGGGTAGGTATGTAGTAGCTGCGATACTAGCAGCAAAAGAAAAGCAAGCGTGGGAGGAAAGATACGCTCGCAGATAAAGCGGAAAAGGCTTGGAGGGTTAATTGATAGTGAGTGCAATGCACTTCGCCCCGTTCCTTCTTATACATGGACAAAAAGCCATGCGGAGTCGTGCTTGCTGATAGCAGTAGTTGTCCCGCCCCCATGGCTACGGCTGATGAATCTACTGTGTACGTATGGTATGTAGGTGCTCCACTGGCTACCGTCGAAGCGGCGGTCGCCTTCAGCTGCCAACTGTAGGTCAAGGCTGCAAGCTGAGCTATGCATGGCGCCCGCGGCCTCTCCGCATCCTGCAGACGATGAAGATGGCCAATGGAGAGGGCGGCATTGGCAGTTCGGCAGATGGATGGGCTTCGACTGGGCTAGGCTGATGCGACCCTGGGGCTGACTTTGACCGCCCCCAATGTGGTGCTGCCGCCCTGCTTGCACGGATGCGGCGTGCACTCCCGGAAACGCTTTGCCCAACTAGAAACTAGCGTGATGGGATGTGCTCTGGCTCAATCAAACCACACTGATTGGTTGGGCTGGACGTGCACTGCCCCGCTGACATGGGATGAAAAGAGATGGAGCAACTCCAAGTCTCTACTAATCATCTTCGATTCCCGACCCCAAGGTATCGTTATCGAGTCAAGCAGGTAAGAATAACAAGCACGCGCATACGGTGAAAACTCGATGATTATACTCTCTCCATGTGAAACGATATATCCGATCTGATATGTTATTTGTACTGCGAGCACAAGTGAAGATATTGGATTCTACGTCCATAACCTGATATTTCAAAAAGACACATTTCGTCTTCTATTAGATCAAACATGAAGGCATAAAAGTGCTACTCGAGCAGCGACAGTAGATGACTCAACCTACAATTAGGTTTGGCATTAAAAAAAAGACAACATTCCCTCATTACCCCGTATCCGGTCAGGCAGCATTGCACGAATCCAGCCTAGGAAGGCGTCACAGTAGATTTATCGACATCAAGTACACATCCGACTACGTCATACATATTACCCCGTACACTCCTCTCTAACCTCTCTACCGCTACCAACAGCGCCACCACCATCCCAAACCCAAGCATTATAACACAGTTCAGTCGTACGTACACACACACACAACCTCAATCACGCCAACCTTAAACCAGCATCGCTTCATACTTTTCTCCCCTTCCATTCACAAGGGGGGCCAAGTATCGTTCGTACTTACTTCCTGCTGTCCCGCTGCGCCTCCTTCCCAAACGAGAGATATCCAGCCAAACCCATGACGCGAGCTCACCACCCCTCATGCATCCAATCCCTCAGCCTTGTCGTCCAACGTCCAAAATTTCGGTGTCTGCCTTGTTTCGCTAGGCAAAAAATAAAATAAAATAAAATAGGCAACCAGACTTAATTTTCGTCTTCTTTTCTTAGTGTTCACCCATATTCCTTCTACGTTCAGCGTCGATGCCTTGTCGCCTGATTTCCTTGCCTCGGCTTGGCCTTTTTGTCGCTCGGGGCCGACTTCTCGATTTGGCCCCCTCCCGCTAGTAAAGATGATTTGTACTTATGATAGTCAAAGAGGCAGACGTATACGTATATAGTAGCAATGTGATGGGTCGAGGGCCCGGTTCGCTGGATGCAGTGCTAGGGGGTAAAAAGACAGCAAAAGATAGCCAAACAGAGGCTCAATCACAAAGCCCTTTTTCGGCCACAGCGATGCTTATACGCCAATCAAATTGAACAATGAATAAACCGTTCGTCAAGGCAGAATGTTACACGAGACAAGCCGTTTTTTTGTTGTGTACCGGATTGAAGGGATGAGGGTTTCAATACTAGTTACCACCACTACTATTAGAGAAATGGAGAAGCCCAAACTACTAAAATCTTCCATGGAATTAGGCATCAGCCTCGGCCATGGGGACTCTGGACACCTGAATGCAAGCAGCCAGCTGAAACCAGCAGGAAAACAACCTCCCCCGTATTGCCGGTCCTCCCGCTTGGCTCAGGATCCACCGTGTAAGCAGCCCAATCAATGATGCATTCTGCATTTCCACACACAAGTCTATGAGTACATATGCTGTGTAAAGATGTTTGCAAAAAAGCGTTGGCACCAGCCATGATTGGACCACCACCTCTGACCATCCGAGGTCGCGTGACACAAGCCATTTACCAGATGCCCGGCAGAATGGCGTACCTCTTGCGCTTGTACTTGTCGCCAAATTCCTTGCGATACCTCTTCTCCTTCTTCCATGCCCACACACCCATCTGCCCAACAGCAATGACAATGAAGAGCAGCGTGGAAAGGCTACGATTGATCAGGGCCACGCCGAGCCACGCCATCGACTCAAACATGTAGTTGGGGCATGTTACCAAGTTGAAGCCCAAGCCCTGAGGGATACCGCGTTCGGTGCTGCCGGGACGACGCAGGTTCTTCAGCGTGACGTGTGTACTGTAGTTGCACACCTCGCCAATGGCAAACAAGGCGACGCCCAGGTATGTGAGAATAGGATTTGGGCGTCCTGCCGCGGGGCTGTTTGGACCATAGCTCCAGTAAGCCAGGTTCAAGCCAGAAAGGAGCCAGTAGTGGCCGCTGTTCTTCACAATGTTCATGGCGGGCATGGTAGCCGACGAGAAGCGGTGCACAAAAAGCGTCTCAAACTCGCGCTTAGCAAAGTGGAAGACGCACATGGCCAGGGTGAGTGTCTGGAGCTGCGACGGGGGCGCAGAGGTGCCGTAGATCAGAGGGCGGCCAAAGTAGATGAGCGGATGGATGAGGAGGGGTCCGAGGTATTCGACGATGAAGACGGTTCGCCATGATATCTGTGGTCCTGAAATAAGGTAAGCCATGAGCATGCTGTGACAAAGTGCGTTGCGTACCCAAGTCCTTGACATCGACGGCGCTCTTGTTCCTCAAGCCGGTGTCGTACACCTTGACATCCTTGGTGTTTGGTATTGGGGACCCATCGCTGCCCTTTGTGACGCGTAGGCGGTGGATCGAGAAGCGCGAGGCTTTTGCAATTTCCTCAAAGATCTGAGCGGTTGAGGCATCGGCGCTGACGGTAATCGTCTCGGGAAGGTTTTTGATCGGTCGGCCTAGCGAGGGGTTAATCCGGCTGCTATTGGAGAAGCGGGGAACAGCAGAGAGAAGGGGCGTTGGGCTGTTGCAGGGAATTGCCCTTACCTCGGGGGCGCACAACAATGGTGAGCGGTGATGCGGACATTGTGATGTGCAGAGGCAGGTGTCTGTGTCGAGGGTGGGACTTTTGACTATCTGTTTAGGTTGAGGTGCCTCGGCCCACCGGGGAAGCTAGGCGGACAGGAGCATAGCGAGCACGCATCGACTTCCACACACTCAACCACGAGTCGAGGAAAACCAGCCATTTGGCCAACACAACTAATCATAGAATACTGAATTGACACTCTTGAGTACCGAGGTTCTTCATGAACGGTATGTTTGTCTTCGCACCTCGCTGTTGCCGTTGAGCATGTGATTGCTTGCTGACAATGGGAGAAGAGAAGCGGACAAGACCTCACATGCGCTGACAGGAAGGTCTTATGCCTCCAGTTCATCCAGTCACAGTTCATGTCCTGTCTCCCTCTTTCTCTCTACTCCCGCAGCTGGACCACAATCTGCCATGCAACCTCGGGGCCCATGCAAGCCACCATCTCACCAACCATGCCTCGAATCGAATGAGGATCCCGCAAATCACTACTGTCCCATGATACAAGATCCTGCAAGTTGGTTAGTGCCATCTAGTCAACCACTGCCTGTCGTATGTGGCATACCTGAAGCTCTACCAGTCTGTTACCCGCGCGAAACGGCATTGTAGCCAGATCAATCTTCTCTTCAATCTCTTCGGCCGTCATCACCCCTGGCATCTTGAGATCGAAAAGCGACATACCGCTCATCCACGCGTCTGCAGCCTCGGTAGGCGAGAGTAAGGGATAGTCTGAATAGTCGTCTTGTTCTGCAGTGTCTGCGCCTTCCGTCTGGTCTGCCCCAGACTCTTGTTCCTTTTGTCTCCGCCGCTCCCTCGCCAAGGACACGTACTTTTTCTTGTCGAGCAGGCTACGCAGTTCACCATCTAATGGGTGCCACTCATACGACTCTGGGTCGAGAACGTGTTGTGGCTTGTAGTCGCCTTTGTACTTCATCTTGGTGCACGTGTGGATATAGTAGCCCATGTAGTAGTACTCGTAGCCGCCCTCAAGCGCGAGTGCGGCTTCACGGAGGGCACTCAATTTGCCAAACTGCCATTCGGCAAAGTCGGAATGATATAGCATGTACACACCACTGACGCAATGGGGAAGCAGGTCCAGCACGCCCATTGCAATTAGTCGGCCATCGAGGCGGTAGCACTGATGGAAGGAGCCCAAGAGCTGCTCTTTGCCATCGACAGTGCGTGAGGATTGCTGTAGTGGAGAATCACAGAGGAACCTTCTGAAGCCTGACTGTGAGATCTGGTTGAGGGGTTCTTTGTGTACAGTTTGTTGATAGTTTTTGAACAAGTCATACTTCTCGGGCGTGAAGACTGCCGGTTCAAGTGTCACGTCGAAGCGATGGGCGGGTTCAGGCGGTTGTTTGACATTCTGCAGCTCTGACCTGTGCACCTCTCGGACAAGGTCAAACGTGTTCTTTAGCCGAGCCTTTTCTCTGTCCATCATTAGCCTAGGCGCGGGATGGGTCATGTGGAGTGCACCGACTGTTTGGACAACGGGTAGAGCCTAGAAGCCTCTTTGATGTACCACTCGCCTAGCACATGGTCGTTCCAATGATTGACCGCTTTCCGCTGGTCTTTGGAGGGCTTGAATGAGGCAACGGGCAGACTTTGTGTCGGGTCAGCATTGTTGGGTTTGTGGACAGGATCAATCAATGCTTACCGGATTGTGTAATGGGGGCAGCAGTGGCGAAGGACGTCTGGCTTGTAGAAAAGAGTGCCGGATCTACAAGGGCGCGTCAGCAGCTATTGTAATCAAGGCATAGTGAGGTGGGCTGTCACCTCCTCCAGCCGCGGTCGACGAGTAGTTGGTAGACTTCAACGGTCAAGCGTTTGGAGAGAAAGTAGAAGCTGGCGCCTGATTGGCTGCGTTAGTTGGGGGTCGAAGCTCATCCCGGCTTCTCCCGCTCGGGACTGGGATGGCCCGTGGGTGTGGTTGCAGGCGGGGGGGTTTTGCGAGGAGGGGCCGATGGGTTGGAGAGCAGAAATGTAGGCAGGGCGAGTGCAAAGGGTGGATGGATGGATGGACGCACTTGGCGTGGCTACGATGTGTATGTGTGGTATACGTCGGTAGATGGTGGTAGTGGGTGTAGTAGGGCGAGGGAGATGGGCTGGGCAGGGGGAAAATATCCAACCAAGGGAGCAGAATTGCTTGCAGTGCGGGGGCCCTGCACGTGCAGCTGTGCAACCTTAACGGGACATCAAGTGCAGGCGACGACTGTGGACACGGGATGGGGGTGGGGGGAAGGGAGGGGAAGGGCAGGACGCACGAGAATTGGCAGCGTCTTTGCAGTATCCACACTCATCGCTGCTGCGGTAGCCTGCACAGCGAGGATTAGCGGGTCGTGTGGATGAGAGCGAGGGAGGAGGAGGAGGAGGAGACAGGGAGCGGAGCGGCGGCGCGAGGGCGGGCGAGGCCCAGGAACCAGCCAGACAGGCACGGGGCGGAGGGCAGCAGAGTGGTTGGAGCACGACATACCGGCGGGCGTTGCGCTCGACTGCATGAGGGCAGCATAAGCGTCGTGGACGGTGGTGGGGGTGGTGCCAGTCGAGGAGGATGGGGACAGTGGCGGCGCAGGGTTGAGGAGGAAAAAAAGGGAGAGAGGGAGAGAAAGCAAGTGCGTGTATGTGTGGGATATTGTTTGTGTGCATATGTATGTATGTATGTATGGATGTATGTCAGTGTGTACATGTATTATCTGCTACTAGTAGCACAGCGGCACTGGCAGCTTGACATACACGAGGCCCGTCTGGCGTCTTCTAGTGGGCGTCGGCCGCAGGCAGCCAAAACGGCGGGCGAGGCACCTCCTCGTACGTCATGGCGGTGCATTCGCCCATCCTGCCAGCTGCCTCGCTGTCGGCCTGGTGGTGTGTGTAGTGTAGTGTAGTGTAGTGTAGTGTAGTGTAGTGTAGTAGTGTAGTGTATGCAGCACTACGCCCACACAGCGTACACAATGACTACTTACCCGCCTCTCTGTCTGGCTGCTCAATCTGCCCACCCCCTTGTGGGCTGGCGACATGGTGCACTGCCCAGGGCTGCCCCCGGACCAAGCTCTCTGCTCATGCTCTGCTCTCCTGCAGGCCTGCAGGCCCGGCCTTGGCAACAGCCGTGACGCTTCCGCCAGTCCTTAGTTTCGCACGCAAAAAAGTCCCTGACCCGAACCACCTACTAAAACATCCCCATCCACCATGCCGTCCCTCTCTGCTGCCCGCAGGCTCCTTCACCTTCCTCAGCCCCGTCACCCGCGGGACTGAGCCTCGCTCAGCCCACACAGCCCACAAGACTGCCACTGCCACTGCCACTGCCATTCGCCTTCCCACCACACCCCCCCCTTTTTTGACCAAGCTTGAGTCCCCCCATCCGCTCCCCGTCCCGCCGCCCGCCACGCTCGCTGCTTGCTCGGCTTCATTTCACACCGCCTAGCGACCCTCTGCTCCTCCCACGGCGCTCCTCCAACTCGTCGTGCGCTCCTGTCGCGTCCCACTGAGTCGCATCCACGCCCTGCCGTTCGCCACTCTCCCTCTCCCTCTCTCCCTCTGCATTGTCCTTCGAGCTGTCGCGACATGGCCGCTACCCAACAGCTGCCGATGCAGTCACGCACAGGACGTCTCAACCAGCGTAAGTCTGCTCACGCGACCCCACACGCGCTTGCCCTCCGCAACCCCCCCAGTCCAAACCTGCTAGTCTTTTGCCGCTTCTCTCTGTCTGCAGCTGGCTGATTGGTCCTAGGCTACGGCTCCCAAGGCGAGCGCCTAGTCGCCGGTGTGGTGCCGCTCTCCGCCGACAAGTACTACGTCCTACTTATTCAGTCGACCAAACGCAACGGCTGGGTCCTCCCCAAAGGCGGCTGGGAGACGGACGAAGCAACCGCCCAAGACGCTGCCAAACGCGAAGCCTGGGAAGAAGCGGGCATAATATGCAAAATCAACTACGACCTTGGCCTCATCCCCGAGAAGCGCAGGCCCGACCAGCTCACCTCGCAGGCCCCAAAGGCCTCGTACCATTTCTTTGAAGCCACGGTCGAGAAGCAGGAAGCCCAATGGCCCGAGCAGCACAAGCGGAATCGGAATTGGTTCAGTTATAGCCAGGCCCGCCAGGCCTTAGCCGAACGCCCGGAACTCCTCGACGCCCTCGACCGATGTACCATGCACAGAACATAGATTTGCCCCATCTGCTGCACCTTCTCCTTGTCCTCTCCATTCACCCCCTTCCTCTAATATTGCATCAACACGGGATTTTCAAAAGTTTCGGGGGTTACTATAGACATCTGACACTATCTTGTTTGCTTCTGCACATGGCGTTGTGGTAGCTCTTCGTCAGGTAGAATGATGCATTGACCGCTCTCTTGTAGCAAAGAGTTGCCGGGCCACACCAGGCTCACAATAACGCACTTTGGCATCGCCAGGTACTGCTCCTCTCAGCTTATTTTCGGTGCCGTTTTGTTCGTCCACTAAAACGCTATTAAGAGCAACGTTGCATGGTTGGGTAGTTGACCACTTTGCTAAGACAGGTGACTGGCATTGAGCACACACATCTGCCTCTGTTGCTTGCTTGCACCCAACACCGTGATGGATGAATCCAGTCTGTCAAAACGCAGTCCTTCCAGTCTTGACCGTCTTCAGTATCCCCTCGTCAGCCAGCTTCTCAATCATATTGTACAGGACAAAATCACAGCCCCTCTTGACTACCATGTTAATCGTGACAGGCACCATCTCTTTATGAAACGTGACATTGCTCTGGTATGGCACCTGACCAATAGGAACCGTGAAATCCGCACACCCAAAAATGGGACAGATACTCGCGCCCGTCACGGCAGCGCCCTCGGGCCGAACAGCCAGATAGGATGCGTCCGGCGACTCGTTAAGCAAGCGCTCGCGGAACGAAGGCAGCCCACCCGTGCCGATATCATACAGCATGACCGACTCGGAGCATGACTCGGCTGTGCTATACTGGAACTCGTCCTCGTACCACGCTACTGCCTGCCTCTTGGTCTCGAGAGCTGCATCATAGCTCGCTTGGTTCGTCACGCTCTCGTTGAAGCCTATCCATCCGGGTCGTCGTGCAGGATCAATTGGCGGGAAACGGCCCTCAAACATGTCTTTCCACGCTGTAATCAAGGGCTTGCCGACAACCAGCCATGAGCTCCATGAGTTGATTGTGTTCGTTGCTTGGTTCATGACGGTAAAATTACTCGCAATCGGATTTGTGGCATTTTGGATAGTAGCAGTAAAGTTTACCTTCTTGACACGCATATCGAACACGCGTGCCATGTCTTCGATGAACTTTTCCAGGATCGGTTCGGCAGCCGAGTTGTTCAGTGGCAGGTATTCAGTGGGATAGATGATTGTTTTAGGGAATGTATCCGTGTCCGGCACAACGAGGGGTGAGAGACCGGTAGTGGATGTGTCTTGGTACAAATGAGGAGCATACCATGCTTTGGCAAATTTGACCCATTTGTGAGGATCGCGACTGAAGACACCTGCCGTGTCCGTTGCAGCACCAAGAGGAATAACGCGTTCGAGGGACATGAGACCTTGGCTGGGACGTTGACTATTGTGTGCCTTTTAGTTTCGACAATCGGGCAAAACCAAATCATGATATCGGAGTAGAAGAGACATACCCGTACACACCAGCCACTGCAGCCGGTCTTCGCATAGAAGACCCTGTATCACTGCCCACAGCATAATCCAACCATTCATACGCCGCGACTGCACATCCGCCTCCAGACGACGAAGCCGAGCAAGTCAACCACCCATCGCCTCTAGGGTTGAAGGGATACTGTTCGTCCTGCCACTCCCACGGATTCGCCCCGGACGCAAATTGAGCTAGTTTCTGCTTTCCAACCACCACGCCCCCTAGATTGAGAATCTGTTGCACCGAAGGCGCGGTGCCATTTGCTACCGGTGTAATGAATGACCATGCATGGCTGCCCGCGCTTGTTTGCAGCCCTTTGATGTCGTAGAGATCTTTGATAGCCACGCGGGATCCAGCCAAGGGACGAGGGTCGTCCCATGAGTAGATCCTGGAGGGAACACTGTGCGAAGCTCTTAGTAAAAGTTCTCTGCGCCCAATCACGAGACAGCTAAGTACTGGATAACTGACGGTATCAATGGATCTTGAAATTTCGGCGAGAACATGCCAACGGGGTAGTGTGTATTTTCACCGTCATTAGCGCCATATGCTCCGAACAGAAACGTCTTGTATGTATCGGGGTATAAGCGATAAACAGTGGCAAAGCTTATCGAGCTCCCGTCGACAGAGGCGAGGTAAGGTCCTGCTGGGAGGTCGACGGAAGATTCCAGCTCTACCTGGTTGATCGTCGTGTTTGCAGTCACCAAGGGATCCAGGACGAGCAAGCTGCTGTTGAAGGAAGCAATGTACTCAACAGCAGAGGCGTCAAGGGATGACTGCACCCGTGACAAAATGTACAACCCGCCTAGGAAGTCATGGCTGAACACATCATCGCCTTCGAGGTACGCGGAGACGATGCTTTCCAACGTATCCTTTGTGATGAGCGTCGCATTCGTCTTGACCAAGGCAATAGGGATCGAAGTCGCTCGGTCAGATGTGACTGTAGTACAGCGTACACTTGCCTTGGGGTGCTTTGTATCTGCCAAGTACGAAACATCTCCGAGCGCAAAGACGGTATGGCCAACAGTATCGCTCAAAACAACGCTGTGCGGGTTTCTCTGGATGTTACTAGGGGTAGCTATCACAGACCTTGCTGCAAGCAATGCGATTACCAGAATAGAGCGGGCCGCCATAGTCGTCCTAGCGAATGTAGGTCAGATTATCTGAACGACTTTGCCATTATGCGTTTTTATACCCACCCCCCGCAGTGAATAAAAGTGGGTCGATATAGGCATGGGAGATAACAGCCGTCCTAGATATGGCGGGAGAGAGAGAGAGCCATTCAAGGGTACAGCGTCGCCAAAGCCCCAACCTTTCCTTTCTGGCGATGATGCATGACTTGGCGGATGCAGGCCTGGCGAATCGCAATTCCAAGGCTAGGAGGATGGGAGTGGACTTGCTGTTGCCAGAACGCGACTACGTTGGTAAGATGCGAAACTGATGCAGAGTTTCCCAATATCCATTCGTATCTACATCATTTATATTCCCCACGTTTGTGATATTGTGCTTCAGCCATGTTATCTCAAGCGACCTTGCATACAGCATAGTTGATCAGCCAACAACAATGCGACTTCACGTGATATTCAGAAATCAGAGGTAACGACGAGTTTGGCAGAGCTGGAGGCTGACATTCTAGTAGTGCGATAGATGAAGAGTAAATGCGCATTGCGCTTGGTTACATCCAATGACCCTTTATACAAGTCATCCCAAGCTCGTGTCAGCATGGCTCCGACCCTAATGCTCACTCTTTATATGCGCTTCGGCGCATAGTTGCTGACACAACATTCACATACACCTGCGGTCTGCTTAAAACTTGAATCCCTGTTTTAAGTTCCGTTGTAGTAGTCCGCCGAGTCCTGGTGTGGGGCACTCTTGTCGAACGTACATTTTAACCTAATTAGCGTCATCCTAACTTGACATGTACATTTGCGCACATCACCGTCGCTAGTATAACTCCCATATTGGTCGCAACAGCTGATGTTCAAGACGGCACAAAATATCTTATTCAAGTTTTGGCTGCAGTGATAGGTGCAGGTTCCGGCTTATACGGGAGCACAAGTAGCCCTCGCTTACCTATTCTAACGCAGGTTGGTAAATCTATGACAGTGACACTCAAAACAACCAATAACCTGTAGTACGTTAGTGTTTAAAACTCGCGAAACTGGTTATGATGCTCCGGAACACGGACAAAGTCGACTTCCGTAGACTTCCGGCTCGGCCAGTTGAGTCCGCAACATCGAGAATGATTTGTGATAATGCTCACAGGGTCGGTTTCTCAATAATAACAACACGGGCTAAGTAGTATTATAAAATGATATCTTCATGTCTAATTGGCAAACATTCAAGAATCTCTATTCATTGATTCAACGATCATCTCACTCCTTGATACACAATCTTTGTTTACTAAGAACTTTTATCTAGTACATACATATCAAAATGGGCATCGTAGCAGTCGCGGGAGGAACTGGCCAGCTTGGTCGCACAATCGTTGAAGAAATACTCAATCGCGGGGGCCAGGAAGTGATCATTCTTGGTCGAAAGGCAATACCACTGATGCGGTACTACATTACGAAGGCTAACAAAAACCGGCAGAAAGATGATGCTAAGGCCAAGGAAATCGGCACCCGCATAGTCGCCATAGATTACAACAACACCAGCTCCATCGTCAGCACACTTGAAGAGAACAAGGTCGAAACCGTAATTGCAGTATTGAACTTGATGGGCGGCATCGAGCCTGAACTAGCCTTGATTTCTGCTGCGGATCAATCGAAAACAACAAAGCGCTATATTCCCAGCTGTTGGGGAGTGAAATGTTCGCCTGAGTAGGTCATTGAACTACATGAATGCTAGAGTGAGCGTTAAGTACTGAACTAACCTTCGCAAGAATTGCCGCGATTTCCCCTCTGGACGCCGCCAAGCTTGCCCTCTTGCATGCTGTCGAGGCCACCTCTCTCGACTCCACATCGGTGATTAACGGCATGTTCATGGATTACTATGCTCCTCCGGGTATAAAGACACATTTCCCACCTCTCGCTTTCGTTCTCGACATGGCCAACAACGTGGCCGCCATCCCAGGCTCAGGTGACGTGCCCGTGGTTTTTACCTACACCTTTGACGTTGGCCGCATGGCTGCTGCTCTGTTGACTCTACCGAAGTGGAGCAAGTTTTACTACATCATCGGCGATAGAGCAACGTGGAATCAAGTTATCCAAATGGCAGAGGAAACTAAAGCTGTCAAGTTTGACGTTAAACATGATTCGGTGGAGATGCTGAAGAAGGGTCAGGTCACTGAGCTCCCTTCTCATATACACTTGTATCCATTCTTCCCTAAAGAACAGTTGCAGGGTGCCCTCTCGTCATTGGGAGTATTGTTTGATAATGGAGGCTTCGATCTGAAGCCGGCAAAGGGGGAAAGCCTGAACGAGATCTTCCCAGAGGTCAAGTTGACATCAATGAAGGATATAATTGGAGCTTGGAAGGGAAAATAAATCTAGCCAATGTGGTGTGGGATTTCTTGACAGGAATGTAGGTAGGAATGTGGTGATCCTTTTACAATCCATACCAATCGGCACGAAAACAAGCCCTACTGACATCTAAACCCCATCCAAACATCATTATTTTGCGTCGCCAGAACCATAGAAATTGACAGTGAGCTCTGCCTGGGTCTCCAATGGAGACACTTCGCCTTCTACTCGACCCCCAAGAAAAGAAACTCATTTTTTTGCGTAAGTTTCCCGTTCGAGACATTCGTACTCTTAGCCAGATATCCTCTACTCCACTACAGCTCGACTGGGAGAGCGTGGACCACGTTTCTGCCGCGTAAATAGCGTATACCTTGGGCTGATCATTCATCGTACAGAGCGTTCTCTGATAGGCCCTCGTACAGCGCGTCCTTTGATAGGTCAGAACTAGGGTGACCAAGTGTGCATAGGCTTGGCCAGTAAACTACGTACACTAGCGAAACATGCTCGGAAGTCTTTCGGCCCATCGATAATTAGCTACGGCACCGGCATCTTGAGCGAGAGAATTCCAACTCTAACCTGCGTCTAATTTTGATCGGAATGCTGCATCGAATTGCCGACACACCTATGCGTGAAGCACGATCGAACAGCGAAGTAATCAAGATGACAAAGTTGCAATGTTGTACTGCCTGAACGACCAAGCAACGAAAAAGGGACACTGTGAACCGTTGCCTTACTTGCCATAGTTACCGACACAGGTTTTGTATATGCGGGAATATGCTAAAGATGATAATCTGGCACTTCTTCGGGTGATCTAGGTGTATCATCCATTCCTGAGTATCCTAACCTGTGTTACTCCCTTACTAGTAGCCCATATTCATGTTTGGCTGTACGCGTCTATGTAAGTGGGAACCCTCGGATAAGAACTTTCCAACGGATTTTCGCAGCATCCGGCTTCCGAGCCTCAATATCGCTCGTTGCATTCACCCAAACAAGGTATAAGATCCTGATATTGTCACTGATTTCTTTCTGCACAACTTCAAACGTACTTGTTTTCTAGTATGGAGCCTCAAATTTCTGCGTTTCCGGCGCACACAATGCGAACATTTGCATTCGCTTATCTGGTGCTTGCAATAATTGCATATATACCCAAACTCATCTATAGAGTGAAATTGGCAAAGTTGCCTATGTTCGATGACAGCACTACTGAGAAGCAGCGGCAATTCTATATGACATCTGCGAAGAATGTCTATGTCAATGGATTTAACAAGGCTAGTACACTCAGCTCTCTACGCACTCAATGGCTCATGAACATCATTTTAAAAACAAGGTCTATCGTATTGCGGCGCTCTACGAAAACGATGTTGTGGTTTTACAACCCAGCATTCTGCCCGAGCTACGAAAACTTGGACAAGATGTTCTGAGCCCTTACAAGATGGCCAAGCAGGTTAGAGTCAATTTTTTACCAACCACCGCTATGATTGCTGACAGTGTACAGACCATGGAGGCGAAGTACACGAAAATCGAGTATAGCCTTACATTCCTTGCTCATTCCGTACAGGCTGATCTTACCCCTGCATTGAGTAAGTCCAGGTTACCCTGATACAACTAAAGCAATTGCTAAATCAAACCAAGCACGCATGAATGATCAAGTCTGTGAGGAGATTGAGGTTTCCATGAATCACTACTTCCCGCGCTGCGAAAACCCAACTCCAATCCAGCTGTACGGGATCCTGGCCAACATCGTCACCCAAGTATCTGGCCGCATCTTCGTCGGACCAGAGATTGACCGGGATCCAACCTACCTTGATTGTGCAGTCAACTACGCACATGAGATTACGCATGTTATCAATGCGGTTAGACGATTGCGTCCCTGGCTACGGCCTATACTTGCTCCCCGACTCCCCGAGAGCCAACGATTACGAGCCATAGAGCGCAAGATGAAAGACTGCGTGGAGCCTATAATTCGTCAAAGACAAGAAGCCGAGAAATCTGACCTTGCGTGGAAGAAGCCAGATGACATGTTGCAGTGGATGCTGGCGCGCTTTGAATCCTCGAACGCCACGGAAACGCTTCATTATGTCACGAAACAGCAGCTATTGCTTACCTTTGCGGCTATTCACACAACCACCATGGTAACTACAAATATACTCTATACACTGGCTGCGACAACGGAGTATGTGCCCGCGCTACGCGAGGAAATCAGTACTGTCCTAGCTGAACATGGCGGGGTGCCGACGCCCAGAGCCCTCCAACAGATGGTCAAGCTAGATTCATACATGAGAGAAGTTAACCGCTGCTATCCACCGGGTCTCAGTACGTTTTCCCATCTGCATCACTTCATCTCAATCTGCTAATATGCGTCCTAGGTGTTTTCTCCCGTAGTGTCCTAAAGCCCATCACCCTCTCCAACGGCCAACAAATCCCCACCGGCGTCTCTGTCGAAGTTCCTTCTTTCCAAGTTCTTCCTAGCTGGGATCCGAACACCGACACCGATGAATTCGACGGCTTCCGGTACTACAAGCAGCGAATCCAAGCGAGCAGACCGGCCGAGCAAGCACGCGCTCAATTCGTTTCCTCGCATGAAGAGAGTCTCGCTTGGGGTTATGGAAGACATGCTTGTCCTGGGCGTTTCTTTGCTGCGAGTGAAATCAAGATGCTACTTATCAAGTTTATTATGGATTATGATATTAGCATGCCTGATGGTCGCAAGGAGAGATATGCGCAGGTTGGAATAGGAAGTCTCTGTTCACCGGATACGAAAAAGGCATTGGTTTTCAAGAGAGTTGTACGTTCGTAGAGTTAGAATTAGTAGATTCTTAGAATGTAAACCATGGATGCAAACAAGAAATAATCTTAGTACAATCTAACGATAGTAGTGTGTAAGTGTTTATTATGCGAGCCCAAGATATCTACTTGGGAGAGACGGCCTATTGCCGTACTCTAGCTACAGTGGGCAAGAATAGAAGATTTAGCACCGGTAGGGCTAGATCGCCATCTAGTCATTCTCGGCACGGTGTTATACTGCATTAACCTCCTCATGCCACCCCTTCCGTCCCCGCTTTCTCTTCATACTACACTCCTCCAACCATATCCTCCCACTCGTCTCTCTCTCCTCAGGCGTAAATCCTCTCTTCTTCGCAAGCAAAAGATGCGTCTGCTCAAGCACCTCGTGCTGAAACCGCAAGAAGAACTCGTTTGAGTCGTCAGGCACCTCGGGCTGTGCTCTCCAAAACGTTATACGTGAGGTGATAGGCTGCGGTATCTCGCTAAGAATGATTTTTAACCACTGCGGTGGAACAAGTTCCGTACCGCCTAGCTCTCGTTCAAGCCAGCTCGCCAGCCTTGTTGCTACTCGATCCACTCTCTGGCGCCACTCCACCTCATCAAGGGTATGACAATCGCGCTGATCGGCGCAAAATGTATACGCCATTTTCTGCCTCAGCATGCGAGACCACGCGTCGAATCTCTTCAACTGGGGGAAATGTTCCTTCAGCGTCCACGCATCGCGGACTATGCGCTCCCACATGAAGAACATGAGTTCTGCATCGCTGGCCGCTGGGGCAGGATAGACAAATTTCGAGGGGACATAAAGAGAATACTCATGGTATACAATCTGAACCCGCGTCACCAGGCGCGCGGGCGCGAGCGGGAATGAGCGTAGTGCGTGCGAGAGTGAGAGCTGATTTGATTGAGACCGCGTCCGGTGCAGTGTGCGTGGAGAAATCTCGACTGGCCGTGTGCGAAAAAGTGCGGATAGGGCTTCTGTGTGGATTTGGCGGTTTGTGAGCAGTAGGTTGAGGTGGGAGGCGAGTGTTCGCCGCGGGCTCCATCGCGTGGCAGCTTTTATGCGGTCGCGATAGTGGATCCCGCGATCGTGGAAGGTGTGACTATAGACCAAATCACGCAATTCGCGGGGGAGGGAAAGAAAGGGAAAGGGAGTATCCGCGAGATCTGTCCGGGGTGTGGGAGATGGCGGGGGGCCGGGTAGCGGGTATGAAAAACCGTTGGATGACTCGATTCGGATGGAGAAAGGCTGTGGGTGAAGGTCATTGCAGTGCGCCATTCCTTTTTTTTCTTTTTCGATTCTCTCTTAGAACTCAGGTTGGAGGAAATAAAGGTGTCAATGTATAGTGTGCCTGGACACACCGTTCTTCGCGGGACTTATCAACGCCGCGCTTTGATGATTGAGTCAAAGACATGTCTGCTATGTAAACCGTGGAGGTGAGAGGGTTAAGTTTCATTACTGGAACTGAGTCACTAAGGGGGGTTTTGATTGGCTGCAGCAGACGCATTCGAGACGCTGCGCCCTCTGCCAGGCCCACTCGCTTTACAGCCGTGGCTGTGCTTCGAAATGCTTACAATCCATTTCGGGCCTATTCGGAGGCTAACAGTCGCGCCGCGATCCCAGCTCGAGAGGGCTGTGTCATACTTATGGTTAATGAACATCCTACACAGTAAGCTATAGTGGCAGCTTTGAGTAAAACCTACCAATGCCTCTGTCATATGTAGATATACTATTCAGCTCCGAATACTGCCGTGCAGTACACTGTACCTTTTCGGGCCTCGTGGCGCAATGGAGCTGAGCTGTCGTCTCACAGTCTCTGTATGCAAATGCGGTGAGCTGCCGGTGGCCTAGCCATGTCGCAGCCGCAGAAGAATAGAGATACAACGCAACAAGTGAAGAGTGGCTTCCGTTGTTCATGTTGGCGGGAAATAGTGAGAGCGAGTGGTTCCTAGCCGTCTTCCGCGCCATGATCACGTGACTGCTTGCTGCACGCGGAGGTGCGGGAAGTTGTTGTGCTGATTGTTTCCGTTATCTTTCATCTGCAGTTCTTTGTGCTGCAAAGCTACTGCCTTTTCTCATCAAGGTAGGTCGTCATTGTTACCGTTGCAGTGGCTTGTTGCTTTAGCTTAGCCGAAGTCATGGCTTCTGCAGCCTTGCTCTCATACAACCGATATAACCGAAAGATCAAAATAAGCAGCAACTACTTAGTACCCAAACTAGCTATCAACAACAACTGATACGCCTATCACAACATACACGTTTGCAATTGATCATCCGTATCTAGTAGAGCTATAGCAGATTAAAAATGGTGTAGGTAGCAATTTGATAAGGTCTCGGATTATCTTGCACTGCTTGAAGAGGCCACTATTCTCCACTCTCTTCGGTTGCATGACAGCCTTGTTAGGCTACGACATCGAATATATCGATTTGTTTGCCATGGAACGACGCCGCAATCCTTCTACTGTGGTATGATCGCAATGGGACCCAATATGATAACACAGGCGAGCAGGCCAATTTCTCGGCAACTCAGACCACTTAAATTCGGATGATTGAACTATTCACTGCGACATCACCACTACACTACTACATCACTGAACGACACCATCAACTGATAGATACATATATTCGAAATTTCTAATGAACTTCCAGCGGATCTTTCAGCTTGGTCTCCGTCGAGCTACGGGACCTAGCTTTAGGTTGCAGCCTACAGGTCATCTAGTCCAGCGGAGGTACGTCATAGCAGCTCAACTGAAGCTCTCCCTCATCCCCATCATATCCTTTGCTAACAAACATCACGTAGGCTTATATCGCAAGAACAAGCCGCCAAAATAATCGCTGAACAACGTATACGACGCCCCGTCTCACTCCACTTATCTATCTACAAACCACAAATCAATTCGGTTACCTCGACCCTGCAACGTATTACAGGCCTTACTCTAGCTGGTTCCCTCTACATCTTCGGCATCGCTTACCTTATCGCTCCTTACACCAGATGGCACATGGACACTACATCCATGGTTGCAGCAGTTGCTGCGTGGCCCACTGTTATCAAGATGGGTGTAAAGGCTTTCGTTGCATTTCCCTTCTTCTTTCACGGGTTCAATGGACTGAGACACTTGACATGGGATGTTGGTATTGGGTTCAAGAACCAGCATGTTATCAGAACGGGCTGGACAGTCATTGGGACGACTGTTGTCGCGTCACTCTACTACACTTTCATGACATAGAAGTGCGGATTGGGTCGACCTCATGCTTCGGAAGAACGCCATCATCAATAGACTAGAATAGATCCTGTCTACGAGGAACCTCGCCTTGTCACACCAAATGTCTTGTCGCATCAGATTGAGGTGGCATCTGATTGCGGTGAAATCACAACGAGACGAAGCTTGCAAGGCGTACTCGATCACTCGCACAGATCTCAATGATCGGTAGAGTATACAAAGCTGTAGACTTTTTCGCAAAAGTATCGAACAAGACTCGGGAATAAGCAAATCAATGAACTCTCTATCCCGCCACAGTGCGGATTTGCAAGTCATGCCGAAGGAAACTCTCTGCAACGTGAGGATATGAAGGAGAAACTGTATCTCATGAGAAATGTTGCCCATGAGATGTCGCCATGAATTCGAAAGTGATTGAGCAGCTTTGCAAGAGCTTCAAAAGCATCGAAACCAGAATGCTGGGTGATAAGATTTGTTCTACACAGAAGCCAGCATTCCCGTAGTGTCATGGCAACCGATATACTCGAAAAACTGCTGTTCAGGCTTGAGGACCATTACTTCATGAAACAATCGCAGTGATATGTTGCTCTGCAACTCTGAAGCGTACTGGAAGAATCGACCAAAGATGTCGAGATGTGTTTTGTGCTGTTTGCTCCAGCCTTCAAGCGACTTGAGATCGTCAAAATATCCAAGGCCAAAGGTGCGTTCAGTGTTCTGCTCGGGCGACGTCTTGTGCATGCATTCCATGAAGCGGTTACTGATGCAGCCGACCTCTTCGCCCTTGTCTCGCAAAAATTCCATGCCTTTGGTGAGCACAGGGTGCATGGTCTCGAGGTAGAGTTTGCGTTCACTCGGATTCGTATTGGACCAGTCTTGGCCACTTCTGATGACAGCGAGGTTCTTTCTGCCTGACACTGTGATGCGCTGCTTTCTCGTGTCGCCTTTCTTGACCTGTTCCGCAGACGGTTTGGGGAAAGCGGGCTCACCAATCAGGTGATCAGTCTGCGCCGCTGCGAGCCTGTCACGCATCGAACCCCAATAGAAGTGTTGTTGCATCTCGCCCGACACTGAGGAGCGCATATAAGCTGCGCCGTCCGGTACTACATTGTCGGAGAAGACAGTCTCGAACCGGTCAAGGGTTGGGAAGAATATTTCCATAAACCAACCTCGTTCCGACTCTGCTCGCAGGTCGGCCCACCATGCATCGAAGCCGCTGTCGCTCCTCCATTCCTCGAAGTCGGCCTTGGTCTGCCAGTATGGAATTACCACTTCATTGCGAAAGCCTCGATTGTCGGTGACTGCCGCGGCTTCCCAGTACTTGGGCTTGGATTTCTCGGACCCCTGCTCAACGATTGAGACCAGCTTTTGGTATGCAGGTCCTTGGGGATCGATGCTGTCTTCGTGCTGAACTCCGATGATGGCCATTACGAGATCCTTCACCTCCTTCGGGAATCTAGCAGTATACGACGCAAAGGGCGGCACGAATCCATCTGGCGTCTTTGCGGGGATGGTGCGTTCGGTTTGTAGGTGCGATGGAATCGCATGGTCCAATGCACGTGCTTCTGCCATGACTGTTTGACTTGGATATTTCCTGGCTACCGCTCGTGCACGCGTTTTATCTGCGTCGGGTTGGAAGCTCTTGGCAAGACGGTCATGACTTCAGCTACAACTCGTTCACTTCCGCGGAACCATTTCCGGCATAACCTTTCTTTCATCGTACTGCGTAGGTAATATAAATAGCTTTCAGCTCTCGTCTCGGATTACGTACCACGGAAAGCGCTGCTATACCCCACGCGATACAAACATTCACGAGCTGAGAACACCACGAGCTGAAAACAGAGTGACTAGATCAAGACCCTGCTCTGTAACAATGGCAATCCTGATTCTTGAAGGGCGTATCGTATCGGCCTCATGACAAATACCAAGTTTGGCATTCAGATATTGGAAACCTCTAATCTGAACAAGTTGCAGAGTAGTAGGGCTGAGGTGGGGCTAACTTTTGTCCGACGTACGTACTACTTACCCCGCTAGGAACGGAATTCGCCCGCAAGCTGATTAGACAGGCCTGCCTGATAGCTTTACATGGCAAACACATACGGGCAGACAGCTAGTGGCATCGTAAATAGACGTCAGCCTAAGGATATTTCGCCACAAGATTTCCTTGTCCATGGAAGAGAAGCGACCTTCTGCAATGGGCGATAAAGTGCATCCAACTGTTCGCGTTGCGGTTAGTTTGTCCGAGTCGTTGAAGTGTAAACGCACTGAATGAAGACAGGTCACGCAGCATGAGCCTCTGTGGCTCGATCTGGAAGGGACAGTTCAAAAGACAATGAACATTATCAAAGAAGCTGCCGAAGCCGAAGCCAAACTCGTTGCCTTCCCAGAATGCTGGATTCCTGGATATCCTGCTTGGATTTGGAGCCGTCCAATCGATTTTGATCTGGGAACGAAATACGTGCAAAACTCCTTGAAGACGGACAGTGAAGAAATGAAGCATATTTGTGCTGCCGCTGCCGAGAACAAGATCAACGTGTCCCTGGGCTTCTCTGAGCGCGACGGCGATTCTGTGTACATCGCGCAAGCTTTGATTAGCGAGTATGGCGAGATCAAGATGACTCGTCGTAAGATGAAACCGACGCACATGGAGCGCACAATATTCGGAGATGCCACAGGCGGGAAGTCGTGCCTAGCCAAGGTCGTTGATTTACCTGGAGTCGGCCGGGTAGGCGGGCTCTCGTGCTGGGAGCATATTCAAACTTTGTTGAAGTATTACACCTTCACACAAGGTGAGCAGATGCACGTAGGAGCATGGCCAGCCGTCAGTGGGTTTGTAGAAGGTAGTCCTGGACTCTACTCCATGTCTACAGAAGGTGAGTAGTAGCATTCAATTTTCCAAGTGAGCTATAGAGCTGATGGTGATCGTAGGCTGCCGCAATATCTCGCAGTCCTATGCAATCGAGTCTCAAGCCTTTGTACTTCACTGTACCACTGTCATCTCCGAAGCTGCCATCCAGATGATGGGAACGGCCGGTTCACCAATCATGGGACATCCTAACCAAGGAAGTTCTTGCATCATCGGCCCTGATGGGCGCATCCTGAGCAAGACCGATAACCCTAATGAGAAGCTCGTTATTGCAGACCTCGATCTGAGCTTGGTGACGAAGGCCAAGACATTTGTAGATGCATCAGGGCATTATAGCAGGCCAGACCTTATGTGGCTTGGAGTCGATGAAACACACAAGCCTGTTGTTCGTGGAGCATAGAGTGGTTAGTTACATCTCGAATCAGATATACTTTCATTCTTGTCTCACGGATGCCGGATCCTTTACAGGAAACAAAGAAATAAGAGCTCAGCACTTACCATAACTACGCCTCTTCAATTCAAAGACAATCCCACTTGCCATCGAGCAAACCATAGTTTTCTTCGTGATCCGTGCAACGAGAGTATTCTAGGTGGCCAGGACGGTTACTTGATTCGCCAAATCCGTCACAGCTTATGACTTTGCCATCAGTTCATCATTGATCCCGAGAAGCTGCACTGGAATTAACAGCATGTCCAAATGTACTATCTATAACTTACACAGATATTTTCGCGTCGCCTTCTGCTTATGATTCACATGACTGATGGTCAACCTGCCATGAACCCTCTTGAATAGCATAAGAATCCATTGCGTTCAGAGAGAACGAGAAAGAGTGCTTTGGAAACTGGATACCCTAAGCAACCATAAGAACTCTGTGCCATAGCAAGGTCTCCTTTGAGTATGAAGCGATCGGACACGCGGATATTCTCGAGCACACTCTCCTCATGGGCAAATAGAGGCGTCGTTGTGAGGCCAGACGGAACGACTGCGATAGCGGTGATAGCTTTGCGGCTAGAATTAATTTATATCACCAATGAAAAACACAAAAGTAAGCTAAGAACGGCCAAGCGTTGGGTCAAAGCATGCTAAGAGGGCGTAGAAGCTTGACTGGACAGTAGCTTCCGTCAAACATGACGTAAACCAGCCACTGGCGCGCATGCTCCGCGTTTTGGCGACGCGCCACCCACTTCGAACATTGATCGCCAGAGAGAACATGTCATAAAGCGAGCGACCCGCCACCGTGAACCGGAAAAAGGTATCTTTGCATAAACTATAGAAGAGAACGCATATTTCGATGTTTCACTACCGCGCAACTCTGCACCCCCCACCCCCCACAGCACAATTCTACCTACTTTATTAAACGAACCAACAATGGCGAACGCTGACGTTGTTACATACAACATCGCAGCGTTCATCGCGACACTCTTCCTCTTAGAATTTGGTGCGGATAAGTTTATTGATCATACCGCCGTCGTCGCTCGTCGCACCGGAATATCGGAAACGGTCGTTGGGCTTCTTACTGCTGGAGGAGAATGGGAGGAGGTATGCTCGTACTTGTCCGTAGTCCTCTCCGCTACTAATGTACTAATCATATCTGATGCTATAGCTCGCTGTTGTTATTGCATCACTCGCGCGCAATCGTGGCTCTTTGGCTATCGGTAATATTGTTGGTTCTGCGGTTTCGAATATATTGGGAGCTTTCTCCCTGGGTCTCTTATTTCACGACAAGCAGCAGCCGATTGTGTTTGATCGAAGCTCACGCATATACTCTCTTGTCCTACTCGTCTTGACAACTTTTGTGACGCCGATTACGTACTTTTCAAAGAAGATCGTATGGTTGGTTGGCGGCTCCATCTTGATCGCATTCTTTGCCATCTATATTGGGTCTGTGGGGTGGGCAATCAGTAAAGGGGCTCTCACTGCTCCAGAGGACTCCGACGATAGCAGCGACGATGAGAGCAGTGGTGAAGAAAACACAGTTGGTGTTGTCGCGAGGAGAGGACCGCATCATGCTGATGCACACAGACACGAACCCAACGGGACAGCTCCTGCTGGGAACAACGAACGAACGAGCCTACTTGCACACACTGGCAGTAGCACAACGCAAAGGTCATCAGGACCAAGTCGCCGCAAGCACCAGAGTCTACGTTATCACCTATTTTATCTCTTACTTGGCTTTTTAGCCATCTGCCTCGCAGGTTACGTGCTTTCCCACGCTGCCACCACCATTACCGATGAATTCGGCATCTCAGATGTGCTTTTTGGTGTTGTGATTCTCGCAATAGCCACGACAATTCCCGAAAAGTTCGTCGCGGTGATGAGCGGGCACCGAGGCCATGCTGGAATTCTCGTCGCGAATACAGCCGGCAGTAATATATTCCTGCTTGCATTGTGCTCTGGAATCGTTATGCTCGGTACCTCAGGGAAGCTTGAACACGGCAACGTGAGCATCGCTGAATTAGGGGTTTTATGGGCCTCAACACTTGCATTTACTTTGACCGTCTGGTTTGGCGGAAGGTTTTGTCGTGAGATTGGATGGGGAATGCTGATCGCTTATGTTGCCTTTATAGTGCTGGAGTTTACAGTGATTCATTGTGTAGCTAATGGCGACTAGATACTCTGAAATGACTGACCGAGTTCTTCGTGGTGGTGCAGCGGGTATCAATGTGTATGGATCTGGATGGTCCAGCGTACTGGTTTGGTGTGTGATTTTATTTGTCGGTAGATTTTTGAGATTTCTTTCGCATTGGACGCTCGTGGACGAGTGGGTGTGCACTGGGACATAGCTGGCGCAGCTGTCGTACACAAGGCTTGAGGGAGTGTATCCTGTATGGCAAAGAGGTGGGCGACGATGTCGCTCTCACGTGGCAACACATTTGTCCCTCTCTGTCAAGTCGAAAGCGGAAGAAGCCCCTGCTTTAGTAGCGACCATGTTTTGCTTAACGCGAACCCTCTGTATGTGTCGAAGTATGTAGCAGCCTTCCATCTCTTCTTCGCGCCCCCTTAGATATCGTGCTTTTCAATTGATTACTATTGCTTCAATTGGCCACCTGAGCGTTGTTGTTGACACGCACGACTGATCGCAGACTGGCAACTATCGGTGTCGAGTAACATTCATGTCGTAGCATGCATCGGGGTTGGGCAAGTACCTTGCAACATTGTCTTCGACAGATTAACTTTCCCAGCTAGCCCTCTAAGCCTTCGATGGCTCCGCATAAAAAAAACCTCGGCAGCGAGCCTAGAATCGATTCCCCGCCTATCGCGATGGTGACCTGTCTTGGAGTCGCAAATTTGACTGTGAATGGGCCATTGCATGAACTAGGCTATATTGAGCTTTCCAGCGGCATATGCGCTGCATTAAGACATTCCTCCAGAGAACAGAAATAGCTTCCCAACCCACAACTCCAGTTCCGATTCGTGTGCCACGGCCTCGGTCTACTTCCTCGGTGTCATTACCCTAGTAGCATCGTATTGACACTAACCGAGGCTGCATGTATTCTGGTGTCGGTGTTGTCGCACTACTGGATTCAGCACGCATCACCCAAAGTCTAACAATATCTTTTCGAGCTGTCCTTGTCTGAGTGTTTCGCACAGCAGAAGCTCAACTTCATTGCTAAAACGAACTACCGAATGCGTTTCCACGCCTTACTATTTCTTGAATTTTGCGAAGCCCGCTTGTGCGGCAGCCCACCACGTCTCCTGCTGGATGCGGTTGCTTTTCGCGCTGCTTTGTGAATAGTTTATGCCACAGCGGGCCTTAGCACTGTAGCAGGCCTTACTATAGTAGCGGGCCTTAAATGCTGCGGGCCTTAGTACTGCAGCGGGCCTTACCGCGGCATCTCCCGCATCTGTTGGTGGGCCTTGACGCAGGGTCTCGCGTATCTGTCAGTACTAGTATCATCACCATAGGTTTTGTTCAACTTCATTATGCACCATATGCGAATCATGGCTAACGATAATATTATGGAACAAGATATGGAAGAATGTATGTTTCCTGCTTGATGGCTTACGTACTAGAGGTCATCTGGCGCTCGGTAAGGATTCTTTGAGGGCTATAATTATCCATACCAAAGACAATACCTGCTTAAATTGAGAACCAAGACGCACATCCTATAATGTGGAGACTCATATAAAATGCCAAGCTGGAGTAGTCGACTACTTGCAGCAATACTATACCAAGTGTTGGCCAACTCCCGTCAAGGCCCGCAGCTTCGTATAATGCTGGGGCGAATTATGCACCCAACATCCCGCTTTGAGCGATCTGGAACGCCTCAATGTAGGGCATCTTCTTCTTTTGCAATTATTCAATAGATGCAGTTGAGCACTTTTGTGGAATGCCAAAGTATAAGAGCAGGTGATTTCCTCATTCCTAAGCTCACTACCACAGCTCCAACGAATCACCTGTAGCCTACTCTCAACCACCACCTTCAATTACACTCCACCGAGTTTCAATCCCATCATCATGTATCTCAATTCTGCACTCGTGGCTTTTGCTGCCAGTATTATTGCTGTTTCCGCTACTACCGTCCCAGACGGTGTTTACATGATTACAAGATTCACCAATGGCACTGAAGTCTACACTCCCTCTGAAAACGGAGTTGCTCCCATTGTCCTCAGCGCCGAGGACCTCTCGGCAGTACGAGCCGCGAATCGACGCGACATGCTCTCATCATCTACGCTCAACACGCTGTCCAAGCGCCGCACCGATTGCTGGGGTTATCAACTCGAAGAATTTGGCATCGATAGGGCATACGAGGCCCTTGCCGAGGGGTGGGCCGGTAACGGGCAGGATGTCTGCTCAGACGTACCAGGCCAAAGAAGATACGTTGCATCATTGAGGAATCAAATGATGGTCTACTACTGCGTCAACGAATCCGGAAAATGCGGCAATTGCAACCGCGACGATGTTTATTACGCAATGGCTCAGATGGATGCTAAATGCCGCCGTTACGAAGCTTCGTGGTTTGGATGGCCAGGAAGCTTTGAGATCGTCGGCAAGGCAAGACAGGGAGATAATGTTTGCGCGGGTAACATGAACGGCGTACCTTTCTAGCCGAGCTAGTTGCTGAAGTTCGGGTAGAGTTAAGACACTACTAGTGTTAGGAGGTTGAAAGGGTATATAGCAATGAACATTCTTAATAAACTGAGCTGTAAAGTTCTTCTCATTCTTTTCATGTGATAAGGGTTCAATGTTTCTTGATATCAGACATCTTTATAATCAGGCACCTTCATGGAATCATCGAAGATTGTCTAGGGGATTGTTACCATTGATGAAAAAAAGCAAGACAGAAATGAAAATAACTCAAGACCTCCTCACATGACTGAATGGCAGAATCCTATATCAAATTACTTCTAGCCTCTACTTAGAAATGTTGCCATTCTTAACACCCTTCTTATGAAGAAAGTCATGCGCTATGCTCTCATACGTATGGAACTCGACCGAATCCCCCCAACTCCGCAGCCATCCAATGAAACGATCCGCCATGGTCATGGCGTGTGCCAGACCACTGGAGTCTGGGTGCATGAGTAGCGGGAAAATGAAGGTACCGTCATCGGACTCGGCCTCGCCGTTCTCCCACAGCCACAGAAAAATGTCCTTCCAGCGCTGCTCAACAACGCGGGCATCAACTTGTCCGTTAGTGTTGGCAACATGCGGAAAATATTGTAGTCCCATCATGTCTTCATTGTTCCAGCCAATGGGAATTTCCACAAGGGGCAGGCCAGTGGCGGGTGAGTGCAATGGCGCGGGTGGTACTACGTCCATATCGCTTATCGGCGTTGGCTTCAACCAGCTGCTCGCTGGCTTGGAAAAGTCGATACGCTCGACGGGCGGGTCGCTGGGTGTGAAGTAGGGTTGCGAGTCATGGTGGCTCAAGGATGAGTCGTACAGGAACCCAAACTCTTTGAGAAGCTCGATTGTCGTTTCGCGCAGCTGGTACATCGGAGCGCGGTATCCTTGTACCTTTCTACCGGTCAGACGCTCCGATACTTGCATGCACTTCGCCAAGACGTCGCGCTCTTGTGCCGGCGTCATCTGATAGGCGCCTTCGTGAGCGTAGCCGTGGAGTCCAATCTCCGCGCCGGATTCGACGATCTCTTTGACTGTGGATTCAAAGGTCTCCATAGTGTGCCCAGGAATGAACCATGTGACCTTGTCGGCAATCTGATATTTCTTCAGTATACGTAGTAACCGGCGGCCACCAACGCGCCCGGAGAATACACCAGTGCTGTAGTCTGCAAGGTTGTTGTCTGGATGTTCTCCCGTGCCTAGAAAAGCCGATAACGCGTCGAAGTCAAACGAAAGCGCAATCTTGACTTTCGGTTTCTTTGCTCTAAGAGGCGAGCTTATCCTAGGTTGTGTTTGAGATTGTGGGATGTTTGTGTTGTGAGATGGTGGCTTCGTGTCGTCAGACTGTGAGTTGCAAAGGGTCCAAACATCATTGAGTGAGATAACAGATCCACGCGAGCTGCTAGTTGCCAATATATTCATCGCAGAAATAATGGACAGATCAGTAGCATCGCCGCCTAAATTCTCAACGTCGAGGAAGTTGACAGAAGCGTCGCCATGGAGCCATGCAATATCCCGCTGTATTTTAGAAAGAACAACATCGAGGGATCCCTCAAAGGAAGCCTTGTAACCGAGAATGATCATAGAAAAGGGGCCAATCGAGTTGCCCTCTTTTGATCTCTTGAACTGACTTTGGAGGATTGCCTTGATCTGGGATAAGGCTCTTCTCTGATTGATCTGGGCAGCGTCATGATGCTTGTCCCACTCAGTTAGAGGCACTTCCCAAATTGGATCGCGGCCGCAGTGCTCGTGATCCCGAGCATCAACAACAACAAGATCGGCCGACCCGCTTATTGCGGCGAATGCGTCATCGATCCGAGAAGTGATTTCTGTCGAATTGTCGCTGGAGCTACGATTGTCGAGGTTCACAGCTTGAAAGCTGCTGCATGTTTCTATAGAGACCAGTCAAAAAGACTCGTATCTCTCCAGTTGGGAACCGTTAGCTGGAATACTCACTCGCCAATTCAACCTTTAGAGCTTCGGTACGAGAGTTGGAGGATCCTGAAAGAAGGATACGCTGGCTTGAGAGAAACGAAGACATCGCTTGACGGTGACTATCTTCAAGTGATTAATGAAGAATAACTCCACAGCTTGAGTTGAGTATTGGGCAGAGGTAGCAAGATACTGGGTACACCATAACAGGTGCCAAGTTGATGAAATTCTATAGCTTTTGTACTGATTCGTAGTAGAGACAGTATTCCAATCAACAATAAGAGTCGATGGATTTACAAGGAAGGTGCCAGCGAGCCAATCAAAGGAGGTTAACGCCGCGAGCTAGGGGAATACCCCAGTAAATCCGTTTTGGAAGGCGCCAGCGAGCCCATCATAGCAAGCTCGGGTTATGATCGACACCCAATAATCGTTGACAGAGTATTCCAGCAATAGATAACGACAGTGGCTCTGAAGTCTGCAATGGATTTATCCGGCAAATCTAGACAGGCCCTTTAAGCGTACGAATCGGGGTACTCTCCAAGCTACTATGCGCATGAATTACCCCAGTAGGCTTCTACACCATTACGTGGGGGACTATGTTTATCACAGTGCCCCAGAGGTTCTCGCCATTGTAATCTAGAATGAGGTCTCTACCCCACGAGGGCTTGAGACTAACCATGGAACACTCCTGATAACGAATTTCACAATTGCAAACGCATAACACGATGAAAGTGAATAAGGAAACCGCGAGCGAGGCATTTATCCTCAAACTCAGCGATACAGTTCGTCAAGTCGTAGTCGTTGTAATCAAATCACTAAAATCTGCTCGTATCAAGGCCGTTATCACAGCCATTACCTCGGGCTAGTCTCGATGCTTTATCGCATAGTCGTGTACCTAGCATAACTGGGGTTTGTTAATACTTGAAGGAGTATATAAGTACAAGCCAACGTGGGAAACCTCAACAACAAAAACTGCATTTCTTTGCACTCTACCTCTGTGCCTTTTTGATACTTCTAGAAACCCCATGCAGATGACCATGGAGCTTACGGTGTTGGAGAAAAGGCCTGAGCAGAAATCCAACGCTCATTCACAACACTCAACGGCCGATTTTGCCGAGGGCGAAATCGTTCTTGTGAGCAATGGACCGACTCTAGCGAGGAACTTTAATTTGCTAAGCGCCTGTGCGACTGGCATTACCACCGGCAACTCGTGGGCTGTGTTGGGCGCCGGTATTGTACGTAACATACCTGTGGAAACTTTCCTAGCTGGAATTAACAGTGAGGACAGGCTACATCGCTTCACAACGGTGGAGCAGCTGGGGCAATATATGAGTAGTACGTGACTCCTCTAGATCTCATTCTGACCTTCAGCGTATGGGTTCCTCAGCTAACGCCATGACTCGAATCGCAGTGCAGTTGTTTCCATCTTCTATGGCTTCATTGCGGCGTCAATCGCAGAACTTGCATCATCAATCCCATCATCAGGAGGAGGTATGTCGATCACACTTTCGCTATTTCCTGTAACTAGGGTCAAACGCATACTAATGGAGCTTCGTCTGCAGTCTACCATTGGGCGTTAGTGACGGCCGGCACCAAGTACGGTAAGATTTGTGGATGGTTTGCTGGCTGGTTGAATGGCCTGGCGTGGATGTTTGCCGTTGCTTCCAACTGCGTTATGGTCAGTAATATGGTGCTCTGGTCGTACAAGTTGTACCACCCCGAGCTGGAGCCTCAGCGATGGCACGTCTTTATCTGCTACCTCATCCTATCGTGGGGATGCTGCTTCACTGTCATTTTCGCACAGCGCTCTCTTCCACTTATCAGCCGGCTCGGATCCTTCCTCATCATTGTCGGCTTCTTTGTTACTATCATCGTCTGTGCCGTCATGCCTGGGTTGGCTGGCGGTGGGTATGCATCGAGCGAGTTTGTCTGGAAGCAGTGGAACAATAGCACCGGATATTCGAGCGACAGTTTTGTCTTCCTGGCGGGTATGCTGAATGGTGCGTATGCGGTGGGCGCCATTGATTGTGTTACCCACATCGCTGAGGAGATTCCACGGTACGTCTTGCCATTCCAGCTCTACACTACCTTTCTGACGCTAGTATTCATACAAACACCACACAGCAGAACTGGCTAACAGAAATAACTAGTCCACGAGTGAATTTGCCCAAAGCCCTCGCATGCCAAGTGGCCATAGGGTTCGTGACTGGTTTCAGCTATTTGATTGTGGTATTCTACGCCACCAGGAACCTAGAGGCGATCATCGAACTGGAAACCATCTGTCCCATTGGGGAGATGTATCTGCAAGCGACCGGCTCCAAAGGAGGAGCGGCTGGGCTGTTGATAGTCATCATTCTGCCCATCCTCTGCGCAACGGTGGGCTGCTACGTAACCGCGGGCCGCACACTCTACGCACTCGGCCGCGACGGCGCAACTCCATTTGCAAGTAAGATTGGCGCAGTCAGCTCGCGATGGCAGAGCCCGCTATACTCAACGCTAGCATGCGGCATCTTCATGACTTGCATCGGGGCAGTGTACGTGGGTTCACTGACGGCGTTCAACGCCTTCATAGGCTCGTTTGTTGTGCTGTCGACGCTGTCATACCTCCTTGCCATCCTGCCGCACTTGATGTCGGGCCGCAAGCTGATCAAGCCTGGGGCCTTCTGGATGGGCCGTTTTGGTGCCGCCGTCAACACCGTTGCCTGCCTCTATATTGCCGTTTCCATTGTCATCTATTGCTTCCCGTACAACTTGCCGACCACGGCCGAGGCGATGAACTACACCAGCGTCATCGTATCCGGTCTGGCGGTGCTCGTGGGCCTTTGGTGGATGCTGCACGGGGGAAGACACTACCAAGGCCCTGGAGTAGACTTGCAGGTATGACAGAGATAAGGTATTCAGTGTCGTTCAAATGGGCTGGATGTTCGTTTCAGCCAATGAGGAGGGGCTTGTCGGGTGATGAAGCTATCTCCGCGGTGGTTCCCATGTTGCCATTAGATGAATCTGTAGTCACTAAAGTAATCATCCATCATCAGCATCGTCTGGAGACAAAGGACCTACTCGCTGGCGCCTTCCAGAACGGGAGACCCACTTTTCGCTGTCACGGGCCCCCGCGATAAGATAGCGAATCCGGGCTGGTTTCGACTACCCCATCATTTTCTGTCAGTTGCGCTTCCCACCAATCACCAGGCTCAGGCATGTACGTACACTAGATAGCGTCAGTAAGACCCTAGATCCGCCGTGGTTTTCTCTCCACCGACCTCACATGCCACCATCCGGTATTTCTGAATGACGCATTATCCAACACATGGGCGGATTATCCGATCCCGCATGGCCCAAGTACCGTAGACTTCTCGTCACTTCCAGAATGCAAAGAGCCACAGCCAATCAGCCCGCGGCACATCTGTGATGAAGACCAGGTCGAATACTGTTCGTGCACGGCCATCCAAGTCCAAGTGTGTGACATTCACTGGGTACGAATAGAGCTTCCCCCAGAGTATTTGCAGCGTGTTCCGCAGCCGTGCATCTTACTAACAACTAGCAGCTGCTGGACTTGCCGATCCCGCAAGATAAAATGTGACGAGCGGCAGAAGAACGGGTGTGCAGTGTGTGAAAAGGCTGGCTTGGAATGCGCTGGCTACAGTGTAAACTTGTCATGGGTGACGGGCCGGGTGCAGGACCTTCAAGGTTTGCACCGGCGAAAGATCAACACAGGTCAGCCTCCAATATTTGTCTTCTCATCGGGCCTAAACGGTTGCCTTCCGAACATAGTTGATTTATTGCTAGGTGGGTCAGCATTACCACTCATGTCAGACCGCGAAACAACGAGGAAACTGTCGGCCATCAATTCCGTCGTTACACCATTGGACACGGTTCTCATTGGCCCTTTTGGCGTCTTTCAGTCCAATTACGATGACCCTATTCAAAGGACTTTAGAAAGCCCGGCGTCATCACCAGAACCAGCTGAGAGCATTGATGACGGTGGCCCTTCCACTGGACAGCTTGACAATGGGTGGGGTACAGTTGCACAGAGTCCTGACTGCATGGATTGGGACCTCTCGACTCCAGAGCTTTCAACCTTAAAAAGCAGACCAGCTCGGGAAGATTTTCAAAGTGACTTCTCGCTGCAAGAACTTGAGCCCTTTGCAGCACTCAAAGAAAGTAGGTACCAAGCATGCACATCCCAAATCGATCTGCTGGCAATGTCAGGTAAATCAAAAGCGCGCCATTTGCCTGCTCCCTTCTTCGCTCTTTCGATGCCTATGTTTAGAGACCAGGAAACATCCATGCTCATGTTCCATTATATGAACCATGTGGCTGAATTGCTACAACCGATTCTGCACTCACGCAACCCTTGGAGGACTACATATTTCCCTTTTGCCCTATCAGGGTGTCCAGAGCTTGTTCTTTGCCAACAAAACACAACTACATCTTCGCAAATATCGACCTCACTATTCCATAGTTTGCTCTCGGCTGCTGCGTTTCACCTGCGCAATACTACGGAGGGTTCTCCCAAATTCCATCAGCTGGGGCTTCAGCACCGAATCAAGGCGCTGCGTGCTCTGAACTCCGCGATTGTCCATCCCGGTGATCCGCAGCTGTACACATTGCACTTAACAGCAATGCTGTCACTAGTCACAATCGATGTACGCATCTCCCCTTGATCCACATTCAAAGACACCCCTCTCTCTGACAAATGCCCTTCTTTCCTTGACAGACCATGACTGGAGAAGACTCTGACTTCCCAATCCACCTCCAAGCATGCCGCCGACTACGCCAGCCATGCCTACAGCTAAGCATGAGCAAAAGAGACTCAAGCAACCAAGTCACCAGCATCTACCGCTTCCTCACCCTCCTCGCTCAAACAACATGCCTCGAAATCTCCCCTCGACCGTGGTCATTCGATGAACATCTTCCCGCCTCTACCCTACCACATTTCCACCCCGACGAGAGAAGCATCGAATATATATACGGAATCACACCTGAAATGGCCAACTTACTGTACAAAACGTGCCGGATCGCAGAACACCTCGCCTTCTACCGCCAGCAGGCCGGTACACCGACTCCTGCCTCTCTTCGCGCAGCGTACAAGGCACTGGGCGACGACGTTATGGCCTGGGTCATTGACGCGGAGCCTTTCCATCTCATCCAGCGCCAAGAGCGCACCATGCTTGAGATTGCGCGGTGCCAGGTCCGCGCGTTCCATAGCGCATTGCTGATATACTACCGCCGCACGGTGCTTGATGGCGACGGCATCATTGTTGATGTGGATGTTGAAGCGGAGGCAAATGCTGTCTGGGAAAACCTGACGGCAGCAGAAGACCTCAAAGATGCATATATGGGCGGTGCAAAAAGAACGGCGCCTATGTCGTGGCCGGCGTTTATTGCCACATGTGAGACGAGGAACCGCGAGCCCTGGGTTACGTGGTGGTCGCGAGTCGAGGGGTATGGCCTTGGGAATTTCTCAAGACAGTGGAGGGCTATCCAGGAGGTTTGGGGTGTTATGGATGTGGATGGGAATGTGGGGAGTTGGAGAGAGGCGTTACGCCGCCTAGGGAGATTGGTATTACCGGTCTAGTTGAGCAGGAGTGAGGGTTACTCAAGGCAGTGATCGTTAACAGATTGAAGCGGGCTTGTTCATTCAATGTATGTTATTTTTCATATGCTTATGAATCTTTTAACAGACCTTCAATTCATGGGAACGTTCTTCTTAACGGCTTCCTTGATTCGGGCTCGCTACAATCGTCTATCTAGAAGCTCACTTGCTTCCATCTGACTTGTGCTTATGTGGTTCATTCTGCCAGCCACAAAAAAAGTCCAATAACCCCTTGCTTGCTTTTCAGAATACTGATTCGACCATTCTAAAGCTCATCCTTCACCCTCGATGGCGCTGGACCCTTCTTTGACTTGGCCATGGCCGCCATAATGTCCACGATCAGGTCCGCAGCCGCAATCGACGTGATTTCGGCGGCGGTGTCATACGGAGGGCTCACTTCAACCACGTCAGCACCAACTAGATTGATGCCCTCAAGACCTTTAATGAACCGCTTGACTTCGCGCGTAGTCCACCCGCCGGATTCTGGAGTGCCTGTAGCTGGGGCGATGCTTGGATCCAGCACTATCACGAGTTAGCACAATGGCGTCTTCAAGTGCAAGAAGTAAGCAGCAGATTACGCAAGGATTAAGCGGTATCTTACCGTCAATATCGATGGATAGATATGTAGGGGTGTCCTTGACGAAGCTCAATGTCTTCTCGATGATACCGTTCATGCCAATGTCATCGATCTCGTGTGCCTCAATAATGCCGAAGCCGACATCTCTGTCAATCTCATAATCCTTGGGGCTCTGCAACAATCAGAATAGGGATCAGTACAAGCGTTCTCAGAGTTTGGGTATTGAAGAGTGCCGGCACTGACAAATAGCTTGGTTCGGAGGCCGCCATGCACACTGGTCCCTTTGCTGATGCAGCCCTCCCGGCTAGCGTGCCAAAAGAAAGTACCATGAGTAAGGGCGGACTGATTTGACCTGATACCTGTGTAGCCTTCGTAGGGGTCCCATCTGTATGCGACACGGTTAGCGCCGGTTTTTTCTAATAGCCAAGTAGAAGACATTGCTCACGTATCCAAATGCGAATCCAAGTGAATCACCGATATAGGTCCATATACAGTCTTGAGAGACCTTAAAATAGGCAAGACGATGGAATGGTCACCTCCCAAGCTGATTATGCGCGGATGTTCCCATGAGTTTACTGAAGAGGTTGGATGGTACAAGACCTGCCTGTAGCCTTGTTCCATCTGCTTGAAAGCATGGGCTGCATCAAACGGAGTGATGGGCACATCACCGCAATCGATCTGAAAGCCAAGAATATCAATAAGGTGAATCCTCTGAGTAAACAGGTTGAGCAATGGCGCTACTCATTACAGGGTTATTGGTGTGTGCGGAATGGTCCGACTTACAATAGCGAGTCCCTCTTCGTAAGGATCGACTTCCCAGACGGTGTTGTAGCTTCGTCCCTTTTTTTCCCTCGCGGAACCAGCCCGGATACCTCGAGGGCCGAATCGGGCACCTGGCCTGTAGGACGTTGATGTGTCATATGGAAATCCTAGTATGGCAATGTCCAAGGGCTTTGAGCCAGATTAGGAACTAAGCGCTGAGACGAGTTTTCCGCGTAAAGGAACGACGTACTTTGTCGTGAGACGCAGCAAGACAGCGCTGCCATTCCAGATGGGCAAATGTCACTGGCTGAGAGAAGGGGAGATCAACATCAAGGTCTACGAACGCATTAGCGTACGGATTCTAATTCATCAGTCTCTTTCGTATAGGTCCTGCAAACCTTCAATTGGGTGGCTATAGTCTGGACCAACATTGATGGCGGCCACTGCAGGGAGAATACCCGTCCAGGCGTTTGGTCGCATGCTCAACGATTTGGAGTAAGACGACGACTTTGGCTCTGGATAAGTAAGGGCGCTAAGCTGGAAGGAAGCCGTACAGAAGTCAAGATGTGGGATTTAAGGATATTGGTCATTTTTGACAAGACTCGCGATCTTTATATATGTATCAATACTTAGCTCGGTGCGGCCCAGTTCAGTTTTGATTATGCACTAAGTGTATTTGTCTAACGTGGAGGCGTTGCGGGTCTGTATCTTTACGTAGTCGAAACTGCGGCGATGAAGAGGGGCAAAAGGGCACTGATAAGAAGCTCGCAGGCGCTTTCCACGCCTACTCCAAAGGAAACAAGACCTCGCAGTCTCCTGCCGAAGCCGAGCAGCCTGCGCGCCTGCCGTCGCTGGCTGCACATGAGCACGGACGCCAGTCTCGCTGGCGGTTGCCGGATTTGGCGTCCCCAACCAAAATCGGGCAACCACGCTACTATCCTACCATCCTCCCCCACCACCCCCAATCCATCACCATCTCGCTACAGTCACGCAAAACAAGCATTGATTAAGATGCGCTTATTTAAGATGACCGACAGAGCGAAATGTATGAGCTCGGCAGCAGCAGCGTCATTATACAAGCGTCTCAGATCTTTACACGCGCTTCGTCATAACATTCTCCTGTTCTCTTGTCGCTAGGCAATGGCCATAGCAGTTGTTGCCGCTGCCGCTCTTGGCCTGGCATTCCTGCTCTACCACCTTTGTTTTTCTCTCTTTATAAGCCCTCTTGCAAAGATACCGGGTCCAAAAGCGTTTGCCTTCTCAAGATGGCGACTTGCACTGGAAGACTTCCGAGGCACACGCACACACACCATTCACGCGCTTCATAACAAGTACGGCCCCGTCGTGCGCCTCGGGCCTAGTGAAGTGTCATTTAACACCACTTCCGCTCTGCGAACCATATATGGAGCTGGCAGCGGTTTCGAGCGGACCAGCTTCTACAACATGTTTCATGTCTATGGGCGCAAGAACATGTTTTCCTTCTTCTCCGGTCGCGAGCACTCGGAGCGTAAGAAGATGTTTGCCAGTGCCTACGCTAAATCGGCCATGCTCAAAGGAGCCAACGCAGCCATAGTCGAAGCCAAGGTCCGCCATTATCTGGATCTGATTGCACGACAGCAAGGCTCGAGCGAGATATTTGCCTCACTGCACTACTTTTCTTTGGACGCCATCACCGACTTCTTGTACGGGAAATACGGGAAGACGTCCTGCTTGGAAGGCTCCAAAGCCGACTGCGCATTAGTCGATGATATAGTGGACGTTGCGCGTCGCAGACTTTCCTGGTTCGTCATCCACCTACCACGCTTCACGACATGGCTGTATTCTAGAACCGGTCTCTTCGAGAGGGTTGCCCGCTGTTTCTACCCGATGCAGCTGCCAACCACGTACACAGGCATCCGTCGCCACGCTATGGTCGCATGCCAGGAATTTGCACGTAGCTCAGCTGCCTACGACCCCTCTAAGAGCGTAGAGCATATGCCTCCATTGATCGCGAAGCTGTGGAGGCATCATCGCTCCCGACAGCCTGGTGGGCTGGACGACATTGATATTGCTTCCGAGTGCGCCGACCACCTCCTCGCTGGTATAGATACCACCAGTGACACTCTGATGTTCCTCATCTGGTCGCTCTCCCGGCCCGAGAGCTGCAAGTTCCAGCAGAAACTGATCGAAGAGGTCCGCAGCATATCCCAGGAAGGCCTCAACCCATATGGCATTCCAACCGTCGAGACCAGTGACAAACTTCCTTATGTGAATGCTGTCATCAAAGAAACTCTGCGATTGTATGCTCCCTTACCAGCCTCTGAGCCACGGGAAGCTCCTACAGCCACCGTGATTGATGGCCATCATATCCCAGCAGGAACTACAGTATCCATCTCGCCGTATATCCTACATCGGAACCCAAAAGTCTTCCCGAATCCGATGCAGTTCAACCCCGATCGTTGGATGGATCCCTCCCTGAACATTGCCGAGATGAACAGGTGGTTCTGGGCATTTTCCAGCGGAAGTAGAATGTGTATCGGTCTCCAGTACGTCATTGAATTCCTTTTGAATCCAGTATACAATTACCTGCTTGATTTGGATTTATTTACTTACTGAAATTAGCCTTGCAATGGCGGAAATGACCACGTTAGTGGCCGCTGTATATCGCAAATACACCACCACTACCGTTGGTAATTTTGATACAATTTCTCCCGGTATCACAAGCCGCTATGAACTGTTTTACGATGAAGGATGCAGCGGCGTAAAGGTGAGTTTTGGCTTCCATCACAATTGCACCAAGACGAAGGCCTTGCCCTCTTATAACATATCCTAGGAACACGAATGCCAAATCCGATTCGACACGCTGGCCGCATGAGCCTTGTACTATGCTTGAGTCTATATTTGTTGAGGGGGAAATGACCTACATGTGATTGTAACGAGCCTAGTTCGGGAACGTGGCTATATATAAGGTCAGAATTAAACATAAGACCATGCTTTATCAACTGGAAGCGCTACACCGTTGATTGCAGAACTGAGATCAGAACCCAAGAAGACGAGAACATTTGCTATCTCTTCTAGACCGATGGGGCCATTGGCGATAGGCCCGTTCTTTTGATCAAGGCTTCCCGTCGTTTCTGGCGCAAAATGGATATCAAGCACCGGCCTATTGTCAATTAGCGATTAGAATACTACGGAAGTGGGTATGACATTTATGCGGACCTCGCATTTTTCATAGCTTCTAAATCGATATCACCTGTGATTGTATTTGTGATATTGGTTCATACACCTGTTTGTTCGTAAGCATGTGCCTGGGAGAAGGGTTGATGAATTTTCCTCATACCTCCAGGACAAATAGCGATACAACGGACCCCTTTTCTGTGGTAGCGCCAGGCTACGTTCTTTGTAGCACCAATCCAATCATGTTGATCTGTTTTCAGTAGAATTTTCTCATGTTTCGCTGTTCTTCATCTCCTGTCGCACCAAGGATGACTTACGAGACCATGTTTGGCGGCGGTGTATGCCACACCACCTGATGCACCACCCAGCCCAGTCTTACTCGAAACGTTCACGATGGAACCACTCTTCTGCTTTCGCATATATGGTATCATGGCTCTCATAAGCTTGATCGGCCCTGTTAAGTCAATGTCGACTACTCGATTGTACTGAGAATCATCTAGGGTATCAACCGAACCGAGTTGATCCGACACTCCAGCAACGTTGAGCAGGACGTCGATGCGGCCATCAAAAAACCTCAGACACGCTTCTACCGTAGCATCGATGTCGGCTTGCTTTGAAACGTCGCAGCTGTGAAACAAAAAGTTGGGAAATGTTGAAATCTCGGCTGGAGGCTGTTGAATATCGCAACCAAAGACCTTAGCACCCGCACTCGAATATGCATGTACGGTGGAGAGGCCAATTTCGCTGGAGCATCCAGTAATTAGGACAACCTAGAATTGATATGAGAACTCATTTTCAACAACTTCGGGGTAGAGGTGTGTCAAATAATGGCGGACCTTGTCTTTGAGCATTGCCATGATAGCGTCTGAATGTTGGTTATAACAGCTGGGTGAAAAGTAGTGCAATTCTGATTTATATGCTAAATCGAACTGTTGTTTGGAGGCATCATTTCAGTGCCACAGCTGGTGAATAAATAGTTGCGTAGTCATACTCCGGGTCGAAGCGGGCTAGGAGTATTTGCATGCTGTCGCAAATGCTCTGTCACATAACATGGCGTCAGGAAACTAAGTCGGAAGCATTGGATTCAGATTGTGGTTGCCGAGGATACTTCATGAAGTGAAACATTATAGCCGTCACCCGAAGAAAACCTGCTGTAGGAGACATAGACAGCCCGAATGCTCGTCGGACCGACCGGAACTTCGCTATGCGGCCTGCCAATTCCAATAGCCTCAGAGTACAATAGTAAAGGTAATAGACTATTACTTACCCCGCAATCGGGGCACGGAATCGCTCCTTTCCCCAGCAATTCTACTTTTCCCCACAATTGGAATGTGGGGTCGAGCCTCCCCTGCTGGCGCCATCCTCAAATTCACTCCTCACTCACTCTCCAGGCCCTTATCGTACCGGAAATCTCATACTTTTGACTTGAGTGAATGCTTGATAGACTGCTTTCTCAAGTTCTTTGTGTAATGATGCCGCTCCATGATCGCCAGGAGGAAGATACTGAAAAAATACTATGCCAGCGATACCAGACTAAGGATCCGCCCAGTAGCTACTATCAAAGCCGAAAAATATAGTGCTATTGTACGAGACTTACCCAGAGGTGACATGGCATCCCGATGTACTGGAGACTATCCTTTTTCGTGCTGACTTTGCACAACATAAGCTAATTTACTGAACACGAGCGCTGTAAGCACTAGTATCACGGCCAAAATTGAACATGAAGGCATCAAGATGTAATCACGCTTGCATACTCGATCTTTGGAAGATTTTCAGAGGATGTATATCCATCGTGAAACCCCTCAATCAGAGCAATCGACACTCAGCTGCCCCAGAGCTCGATCCAAATTCGATAATAACAGCTCAAGCACCGAAGATGAAATTTCTTTTTCTTGCCACACTCATAGGCCTCGCCTACCCCACCTTAGCTGCAGACAACATGGCAGTTAACAGCCTAGAAGAACGTGGAGCGCCATGCTGCGCATGGAACGGTAAACAATGGGTTGGTCCTAGTGGTTGCGTGGGTTGCTACGGCAAAGTCCCGGACGCCGTTTAGTTAGGTAAGAGAACGGCGATCTAACTCTGTGAGTATGATTTACACCGTGGAACATTTCCCACCTCTATAAGCTAATATAACATCAAGCTTAATTCGATCTATATGTATAGGGTATTTATAACTATCTACAGAGGTGGCTTTCAAAAGTTATTGCTGACAGGGATAATCGGTATCACTACCGAAGTACTACCAGAGCTGATCGGATCTGTCCTTCCGCCCGTCCTTATACTCATTTCCGCCATCAAGTCGAATTATTTCTTTAATATGAAATGGAATCCTTTCTATCCAAGCTTGTATTTAATGTTGAGGTAGCTCCTGCCACCAGTGTAGCCATGCCTTTGCCCCTTCTACTCTATTTTTTAGTGCTCCTTTGCTCATTGTTCACCTTTTAAGCTATGCCTAAGTTAGCTTAATAGAAAAGGAGATTTTACTGTAACGATCGAGGCACGCGTACAGATATTAGTATTCTAAGTCATTTTTCATCTAAAAACTCCAAAAAATGGGTGGATATCTGCTCCTCTAGCTTCAAAAAAATCAGTGTAGATGCTAAGACAGTCGGGCCGATAGATATCCCTGTCAGTAATAACTTTCGAAAGCCACCTCTGTACACCACGAGTTATTACTATAGTACATGGCACAAGTTTTGTCTGTGGAGACCAGGATAACGACTTGGTTCTTCTTTGGATCATTCTTTACCTAATTTATTATAGAGAAATTTCATAATGTCTCTAATAATTATAAGTCTAATTAGTTATAGATCGTACTCTTTATAGTATAGCTCATGCTCTCGACCCCAGCTGCATCGTCCCCTTGCTAGAGGACGACACACAAAACTTCTGCCATGTGCCACAGTAATCTCGAAAGAGTAATCGCTTACAAAATCGATCATATTCTTGATTTCTCAACAAACAAATAGCGAATGAGAAATTGGTGCAGAACATCGCATGCGAGGGCCGATTGGGCTTTTTGCTTCCAAACCCGAGATCTTCCCGACGCTGTTGTCTTAAAAGGAAGGACGTACAGGACGGCAAAATGACGTAGACATATTAGCCCGGCGAGCTTAAGGACAATTTCTCCGCCCTTCCCCGCACGGTAGACGTTAACCGAGTTCTCCCATCCTGAGAAAAGTCGTGGCAGTGTAGCACGGCAAGCAGGTTTGCAGTTGCTTGGAGCACGCGTGCGTTACTAGCGCGAGCGCAATGACCCTTTAATAGAGACAGAAGCCTTTACTTGACTCCCCCACCTATCTTTGTCAATATCGACTGTCCTAGAACCATGGCGTATGGAATCAGTACCTGCCAGCAATTAGCCACAACCCTCAATTTACTTCCCGGGATTTCTGTGTTGAACACAACATATATTACGAATGGCACTCCAATTGCGCTCGCCGACCTCGTGCCTTCATGTGCCAATGCAGCAAGCTATAATTTGGCTACCGCGACAACAGATATGTGCCGAGTAATCGTAAACGCCAGTTCAAGTGCATCTAGCACCGTTCGTATCGAAGCCTGGCTACCAGATAAGTGGAATGGACGGTTCTTAGCGACAGGAAATGGCGGTACCGGTGGTTGCATCGACTACGGCAATCTACAGAACGGTGCCAGTTTCGGCTTTGCTACATTTGGCACAAACGGGGGACATGACGGACAGTCTGGCTATGACTTCTTCCTCAACAAGCCCGAGAATATCAATGACTTTGGATATCGCGCGATTCACGTCGAAGCGGAGACAGGAAAGCAAGTGGTTGAGCAATATTATGGTCGCAAGGCAGATTACAACTATTACTCGGGTTGTAGTACTGGCGGACGTCAGGGATTCGAAGAGGCGATACTGTACCCTGAAGACTTCGACGGAATTCTTATCGGAGCAGTGGCTGTAGACTGGCTCCGTATTGTGGCGTCGAAGGGTCTTCTGGCTCGACGCCTTGGCTGGCCAAACCTCGAGTCTTCCAGCTACGTTTCTGCCGCGCAATGGGCAGCGATTGTTGCTGCACAAGTTGACTTGCTAGACCCTCTAGATGGTGTCAAAGATGGGATCATCGACAACCCGACGCTCCATAATTTCGACCCATCGCTGCTTGCTTGTGGCACCGGCGTGCTGAATTCGTCACTCTGCTTGACTGCGGCGCAAGTCAGCACGGTGCGTGAAATCTACCAGCCTCTTGCCAATACCTCGGGTCATGTTGTATATCCATCTTTTGAAGTAGGCGTGCCCACTGGTGTATTTTCCGCTAATACTGAAGTCGTGAATGGAACGACAATGCCACGGCTCACATACGGTTTGGTTGATGACTTTTGGCGCGGTGCAGTCTACAATGACACTTCATTCTCAGTACTCAACTTCACCACAAAAGATATGGATTTCGCCACCAATCTGAATCCTGGGGGGATCAACATTGCAGGTGGCATATCGCACGATGTCTCCGCATACCACAAGAGGGGCGGAAAACTCCTGGCATACCACGGTCGCGCTGATCCAACCGTCATGTCAGGTCTGGCATCGCGCACTTTCCAGAAAACAGCCGAGGCATTAGATCTAACAACCAAAGAAATGCACGAGTTTTATCGCCTTTTTTATATTCCAGGCATGGGCCATTGCGCCGGTGGGAATGGACAGTGGTCGATAGGTCAGCCGCAAATTGACCGACCTACTGGAGCCGAGTTCAACAATTCGCAGCATAACATCCTTCTCGCCATGGTGGAGTGGGTGGAAAAGGACCGTGCTCCCGTCACGTTGATTGGAACAAAGTACGTGAACGATACGGTGGCGAATGGAGTGATAGAGAGTCAAAGAACCCACTGTGTATATCCAAATGCGAGCCGCTGGGACGGTAGTGGTGATACGAAGGAAGCCGGGAGCTGGAGATGTCAACTAGAAGGCATTGTGTGAGGAACCTGATTTGGGATTAAGTAACTCCCAATCGTAACGAATATCGAAGAAGGTGTTGTAGTGATTCCTAATTAGAAGGTCATGCTCTACCTTCATTACGCTGGTGCTTTGTCCCCGACTATGATCATCCTCAATTCAATCCGCTGGCCTTTTTCTACAACAACATTAGCATACGAAATGTTTCCATCTCACCAATCACTGCACTTAGCAGCCTCTGCTACATCTACCTCTCATCCCTAAGAAAGCTCAAGGAAACCGAGAGACTCACCATCATCCAGCTTCGCCATATCAGCATGCCCAACCAAAATCTTTCCATTATCCCCCCGATATGCCAAAAATGTGCCTCGCGCCATACTCCCCATGACCCGGGTGTCACCCTCTACATTTTTCGTCACAATCCACCCAAACGATACACTCGTCCAACTCTCCCTGAAATCAGTCTTGAGTGCCTTATAACTTGAGAACAACAGCGGGGACGGATCCCAATTCAGCTTGATCAACTCCAGGTCAGTATCGCTTCCGCCCAGGGTATAGTTGTAGACAGTATGTTTTTCAATAAACTTGTGCCAGGCGCAGCTCCAAGCCCCGCTTTTGGGGGATTGCGAAGCGGGTTGGTAGATGGGTATAAAGCCGACAGCATAGAAGATGTCGGGATGGATTGTGACATTGCGGATATTTAGATATCCGGTGGGATTGTCGAGGGTGAGGAAGTGATTTGTTATATTAAGGGAGGAGGGAGCACTGGGGTTGGGGAATCAGCGAGTGAGCGATTGGCAGAATCAAAGTGACCGTGAAGTAGCAACTGTAACGTACGATGCGACTTGGAAAGCGACGATTTTTTTGTCATATGTGTCTTCTGTGACTGAGAAACCATCATAGTTCTTTTCGCAGGATGCGGGAACTTCAGCTGTGATCCTGCGGGCTTGCAGAACTGATAGGAGGAGATAAATTAGTGGGCGAAACATGATGCCGTTTCTGAATCACGGTAGTGATGAATAAAAGAGTTTCAAGAACTAGCTTCAAAATGTACTTTTCAGAATGGATGAGGACATATATAACCGATTTCTCGTGCAGCAGTCCGCATGTGGATATACACTAGGATGGGTGCCTAATGAACAAAAATGACCAAGACCTCTGCACGATAGATTGCATGTACTATCCATGGTTAAATGCCACAGGTGGCCTTACGATTGCAGCCCGTGATAGGTATTTGCTGGCCAGAACAGTGGATTTCTAATATTAGTCCCACATATCTGGGGAGGCCTAGTTCACGCCTTGCATGAGTTAAGGTATGAACTGCACTGAAACAGGTATAGCGTCAGAGTGTCGTGCCGCATATAGCCATTTTGTACACTTTAAACAGCGAGATTTAACCTCCCCCCCCCCTCCTCAAGACACTTAGAGGATATCATTCGAGTTGTTGTTGTTTGGACACAGCGGCTTCTAGGAGCGAGAAAACGGTTAGCTGTGGCTTTTCCCATCTATCATACTTGAACAATGGCTGCTCCTGGTTACATACCCTCAGAATTTTGAGTAGGGTAGGGTTAGAGCCAGGCTGATGTCCCGGCTGGTAGATTTTAAGCCAATCACTGGAACTATCGTAGTCGCGAACATTGCCGGGAGCTTTTGAGAGCAAAATCTGATAAGAAAGAGTCATTACAATGAGGAGATATGCTAACATGGCCGTAACGCAATCACATCTGGACGGGGCCTGGATGGGAGGACTATGTGTTGGTATATACTTGGACACCAATAAAATCTTGGCCCGCCTAGACTTTGCAAATTTCCGGCTAAGTGCAGTGATTTATGGAGCCATTGTTGTAGTGGAGTTCTTCGCTGTTAATGAATCTGCCTCTACCCCATGGATGCTGGAAACCGTTGTCGTGCTCGCAGTCATACTAGTGTACACCGGTAGCTTGGTCATTGATCATAGAGTGAGAGAAGTAATTGTGCACTCAAGTGAGGTGGCACAAATGCTCGAGGAGGCTGATGGCCAGCAGCATCTTCATTGTCCCTTGGTACTTAAAATTGGATTGATTTGTGAGAGTCTTGAATCTTGTACCAACGTAAGAAAATCTTTAAATAGACTTGCCAAGAATCCAGTAAGACTAAGAATCTTTATAATCCCGTAATACTCGTCGAGACCTTACCAGCCGGGAAGAATTGTGAGTTTTGATAAGCCATTGAAGGAGATTGAATTTGCGAAGTCATCGTACGGCGATATCAAGTGACCCCATGGGTACTCTAGTGTTTGATTTGGGTGTATTATACAACATGAATTTAGAAGCAGAGAGAGTAGAAGTGAGAAGGGGGTGGACTCTGCATATTCAACGCTAATGCATTGACTTCTGTCCCTACCAGCTGGCCAGTTCAAGCAAAATCGCGGAATGATCGCAACAAGACATAGCCAAATTCTTTCCTTCTAAATTCAAGTGCGTGATTTCTATCACATCATGCCAACCTAGAGGAGGTCTTCCGTCAAAAAAGCGCCGCTATGCGCTTGGCGAACCATTCACTACATATGCACACATACCAGGCCTATAAAATCGCTGATCAACGTAATAGCAAGTACGGGCCGTTGGCCCACGTTATTCTCGAACCACCTGTTTGGAAGAATACTTCACTTGGGTTTCTCGCTTGTTGCAATATTTGGGAATGCTATACTGTACTTATTTCGTATATCATGACCTCTATACGTACGGAAGCGACGGTAGTGTCCGGGAGTAGCCCGGCTATAACTTGATTTTCTGATATATGTCAATGAACAACGAATTACATTTGTTCTAGATTCCCGTTACCAGCAAAACCATAACAACCAAAATAGCCAAGAGATTGTGCCAACATATGGAATATGTCCATTCCATTCAGTACGAAGTAAGCTTTGTAGTTCTACCGTGAAGCGAGTTGTAGTCTCGCGCCCAAGTACCCTGTTTCCTGACACTAACTTTTGCCTATTCCTGCTAGAGGGGTTCAAATGAGTATCTGGGCAAAAGAGAGATGCTAGGTTTTGGCGAATGCGTTTTCCCCCCTCTCGTACTTTTTCATAAGCTTATACGTGTGTTATAGAGGTAAATATATAGAAGAGAGAGTAATCTAGTCAAACTCCAACATCAGTTCCAGCTGATTGAACATCTAGAACTGATTGAAGAATCCCCAAATCTCATCTGGAATATAGCTGCGAGCGCCACTGTCACCCCCACCGTCCACAGGTGCAGGCGCATGTCCACCATCGAACGCAAGCCATGTGACTGGATACCCAGACTTGCAGCCAGAGTATTTCGTTGTTACATGTGTCTTACTACCGGCCGCGGGCTCCTTGGGGCTCTGGCTTGTGCAACCATTGTTCTTAACGAACCTATCACGTAATGCCCGGCCGCCAGCAATATTCAGTGTCCCATCACTGATGCCATGAATCCCAAGGTACGCGACAGGATCATTTCCACCGTTACATCCGCTTATCTGCCCTCCAGAGATAACAGCAACTGCGCGAAAGTCTTTAGCGCGGGAGCATGCAATGGAAAAAGACATCGATCCGCCGTACGAAAAGCCCGTGGCGAATCTTTTTGTTGTGTCAACGCAAAGGTCTGCCTCGATTGAGTTCCTCATCGCGTCGAGAAATGCGATATCCTCCCCACCGCTGTTCGGCCAACCGTTATTCAGACCCTGTGGCGCAACCAGGATAGCACCCTCGTTAGACTTTTTCTGCATGCCATAATATGCCCATAGAGCACCGTCAGATCCGCCACTGGAGACGTCTCGCATGGTGCCACCATTCCAATGAAAGGCGAAAATCAACTTGTAGGGCTTGCTCTTGTCGTATCCAGAAGGCACACGAATGGTGTATTGACGGTTCTTCCCATTGACGTTGATATTCTTAACGCCCGACGTTAGTGTGGGTGTCTTTCCGCATCCAGCTGAGTTTGCGCGTTTCGTAAGACCATGTGTAGCGTCAAAGCTAGTTGTTGGCAACTCAGAGACGGCCGCTTTCTTGTATGAGTGTTGCATTCTTTCATATAGGTTGTCTGATGGCGAGACTTACAATCCTGGTAGTATCCCGGTGCGCCCAACACTGAGGCTGCACCCATGAGCAGGGCTCCAGCGAGAGATGTGAGATATAGCATTTTGGTCCGTTAAGAGATATATCAACACCTCTCCTCATGAGAGATAACTCCATATTATATACACCCAGTACTTGTGAATCTAGAACCTCATCACCTGATGCACCATCCACCTTCGCCCAGCCGGTCAGGAGTAACAGTAAAGCACGGTAGTCTTCCGGCTCAAAGCCTTGCGCACGATGTCCGGGAAACAAGCGTTTAACACCAATCAGTTTCACTGTGGGGCAAGCCTAGGCTTCCTACTCCGCAGTTACGAAATTCTCCGTCATGCACGTTGTTTCATCATCCTCCGATGCCCGTGCGCTAGCTATTTTTGTGTGGGCGTAAACCCTTCCTAGCAATCGCCCTGCTCTGGTTTTCCCCGCAGCTTTGATTGTTGCAATCTCGGGGAATTCGTACTACTACCGGTATATTAACTCAAGACAATGCGAATTCTCCACGCGCATTGTACTTATAAAAACTGGGGTAAACCAGGACGACGTTTCAGACCCATACGCAGTTTCAATCGCCAGTTTTTGACTAATAATGAAGCTACTCTAGATTGGCCTCGCTTGGCACAGCTTGGTACCAAGCATGCCGTTGTTCTCATATTGATTTCCTCCACGCTCGGACAACCAACAAGGGCTGGATAGATAGTGTTGATATTGTTGAAACGACACCAGGCCAGACCAAGAGGACATAGCAGTTCAGTGTGTATTACCCGCAGACATGGATCCGCAGGCGTCCAGACCAAAGCAGCATATTGGCATGCTCGCTCCACCGATCCACACCGTTCTCAACGGCTATCTATAGTATTAAAGACGAAGGGTATAAGGTATAAGCCTAACTCCCGATTGGAACACCGAACCCTCAAGTCTTCAATGATTGAGAGAATTAGGTTAGATCTACGCCTGGGCAGTACTCGTGCTTGAGCCTTGAGACCCATTCCTTGATCGTTATGAGTTCCTTGCCGACCTGTATCTGATCCTGGGTATGATGCGCAACGGCTTCAGGGTTCCACTCCGGGATGTGTAAGAAATCATGACCCTTCTTGCATACTCTCCAATTGAGAGTGTCATTGAGAAGCTCATAGTAGCATTTCTTATCAAACTTCGTGTCGATGCACTTTTGACAGTAGTACATTTCACTCGCGAATGTCCAGTGATGTCCACAGTTGTCGTCACAGGTCACTCCCCAAAGCGGACTGAACTCAGCTTACCGCTTCAGTTCCTGGCCGCGGTGGCTTGCGGTACCTCGATGACTGTTGTCGTCTGAGTCTGAGTCTGAGTCGGGGTCTGAGTCTGAGTCTGTTGATAATTCGCTGCGTCGATACGGTCGAATCATCGTCCAGGCTGCAAGCGCGTTGGTCGTATCAATGGAGGATAGCACTTGAGCGAGGAGCTTGAAGCCATACCAATCATTATCCGGTACTCGGCCCCAACGGTTCCATATGGAAAATTTCAAAAAATTGGCCGTGCGTTGCACGGCCCGCCCACCCCAAGGGAAATGCCCACCCCAAGGGCAATAAAATACTTTAGTCGCAAATTTTGGTGTATTTATATAAGAATTTTAGACAGAATAATTTACTAATTCTTAAAGCTATATTTTAAGACGCTCCCTAGTCATTTTGACTACAGCTACTATATACGTCGCTGTTGTAGTCGCGATCATAGTCACTACTACCTGCGCA